>NC_061115.1:10450779-10537128 GCF_002878395.1 Capsicum annuum
CTTATTTTCATTAATCACATGTAAAGCAATACAAAGCAGCCAACATCCACCGATAGCTAAATGAATTTTAATAATATATATTTGTTATTTGGTATTAGTTATGATTAAATTTTAGGAATATCAATAAATATGCGTGACATAAAATTTGAGAAATATAAAGGAACATAGAGGCGAGGGAGGAAAATGAAGTAATTAATTCTAAAAATTTTATAAACGCGAGGTAATTATGAAAAATTTTATATACACCAAAAAGAACCATTTATGTTTTGTTCATTTCTTCTTTTTTATTATTTTTTAAAAATAGTGTATTTATCAGATTTATTTTTTTAAAAAAATTATATACATAAAAAAAGAAACCTTTATGTTTTATTTATTTCTTCTTTTTCTTTCTTTTTAACTTTGAGAAATAGTGTATTGTCTAATTTATTTTTAATCATTATAATTACAAGAATAAATATTTTGCTCTTCACCTTCTGAAGTAGATGATTACATGTTGTTAACATGTTTAATCTACGAATTGTATGTCTATTATTTTGAGAAGCTGTTGATTTGGTGTAATTATTATTTTTTGATTTTATATTCTTTTCATATAAAGATCTATCTATATATTATTTAATAAATTATTTGTATTATTAAGACCGTGCAAAGCGCGAATAATTTAACTAGTAGAAATTAAAGAAGAAGAATTAAATAGTAATTCATTGACTTCTGAATTTAAGTATTTTTAATACTCCATTCGCCTTAGTTATGCCACACTTTGTAATCAATTGCCGGGAATTACTGAGAGTAAACTTGTTTGATGATGCAACTGGAAGAGAATACTTATTCAAAACGAAGTTCGAGATTCTTGAATGGGGATGGCCAAGGCGATGATGCCAAACTTGACGAGGTGCTGTGGTAGTGGCAACTTGAACAGTAGTCTTATTAACTGTGAAATTGGGCCATTCACAGAGTCCATTCCTATTCCGATCGGATACAAGTGAAGCCCGCGTTTTCAAGTCCTTCACAAAAAAAGAAAGTGGAAAAAATTCAATGGAGGTCAGATTATCTTGACAGAAATTTGATACAGAAAGAATATTTTGTTTGATAGAAGGGACACACAAAGTATCAGTTCGTTTAAAAGCATCATTTGATGCAGCTAATTCAGTAGAACCATAGAGAGTAATGGCAATTCTTTTACCATCTCCCATAGCTATGCCTTCTGGACCATTATATACTTCAAGATTGGTAGTCTCTATTGTGACATGATGAGTAGCACCGGAATCGATGATTCATGGGTCTATTGTAGCTTGGTTACCTGATAGAAAATTTGCCTGTCCCTCTAAATGATTGTGAGACTGTGACCTGCAAATATTTGCAGTATGACCTTGTTTGTTGCATAATTGAAAGCCACTAGGGTTACTGGTGTAACGCCAGTGTGCAGAGCACTTATACGGTTGTTAGAACGCCAGTGTAAATTGTTGTTGGGACAATGAGCAATGCGATTGTTGGAATTGGTGGATCTGTTATGAGTTGCCATAGCAACAGTAATTGCACTGGTTTTTACCTTCAATTCCTCATGTTTTAGAAAGAGCTCATAATCAATTAGTTTTGAATAAAATTCATCATACGAGATAATAGACTCTCTTACTTGAATTGCAGTGGAAATCTCACAAAAATCTCACCCAAGGCCACTCAGAATTTTCACTACCAACTCATCGTTGGTGACTGTAGCATCGTCAGTGACAAGCTCATTGTAGATTGTTAGGATCGAGAATTCGGTTATTGCGGAATTCAGCCAAACAATGTTATAATGATAATAACAAACAATAACAAGTTGATAATAATAGTAATTAAAGAAAATAAGGGAGACACAAATTTAACGTGGTTCGGTCAGTGTGACCTACAGCTACGAGTGGAGAGGAGCAAGTTCATTATATCAACAAGAGTACAATAGAGAGGTTACAAAAATTAGAGTAGTCACTCTAATTAACCCAAATATCCCAAAAGAACAACCTCACAAGATCAATCCAAAAGAAAGGGCTCACAAAAGTGTTTCCCAACACCCACTCTCTAACTAAAAAATCTAATAAAAGGGGAGAATAAATACAAGAGAATGAAAGAAAACTCTTGAAATTGATGTGTTATGAATGAGAAAGAATGTCCTTATTTATAGAGATGAAAATGGGCTTGTTGATGTCATCCATGATGTTAATGAAAGATGTAAATTTCAACATTTGCATGTGAATGAGAGAAATTTACAACAAAATCTTTGGTAGCAACTTTGTTTGATAAAACCAAAAAATAAACTTTCAAAAGTCTTTGGTTGGCTTTTACTAAGTGTGAACCAAAGAAAAACAAAGGCCACATTACAAATCTCCACCTTGACCTGAGTTTGATTAATATAGTGAATTTTCTTTCTCTCCGCAAAAACTCGTGTGGGCAAAATTATTCTTCAGAAACTGCAATCCAGTTCAAGCAAAGACTTTGTGAACATGTCAGCAGGATGTGTCTAGTGTTGATCTTCTGAACAAAGACTTTTCCTTCAATAATAGATTCCCGAATAAAATGATACTTGATGTCAATATGCTTCGTCCTCTCATGATACGTTTGATGTTTAGTTGAGAGACAGTAAGAATAATACTTTGACTATCATAGAAAATAATAATACCACCTTGGTGTGGACCGAGTTCAGTAACTAGGACCTTCAACCATAAGGCTTCTTTGATTTCCTCGTTCATTGCCATATATTCTACTTCAGTAGTAGATAAAGCTACTCTATATTATAATGCAACTTTCCAACTGATAGCACAACAACCAATGCAAAATACGTAGCCAGTCAATGATCTTCTTTTGTCAAGATCACCTGCATAATCCGAGTCTACAAAACCAACCAAAGTGTTAGTATTTCTTCCAAATTCTAAACATACGTTTGAAGTACCTCGCAAGTATCTAAGAATCCATTTCACCGACCACCAATGTGCTTTTACAGGATAAGCTATATATCGATTTACCACACTTACTGTTTGTGAAATATCTGAACGTGTACACTTGTGTACATAATACTGCCAACTGCACTAGAAGATGGTACCTGTGCCATATACCTTTTTTCTTCCTCTGACTGTGTTGATTGAACAACTGATAACTTAAAATGAGCAGCAAGAGGAGTACTTACTGGTTTGGCTTCTTTTATGCCAAATCTCTCTAAGACCTTCTCCAAGTACTTCTTCTGGGTCAAGAATAGCCTGTTGGCTTCTCTATCTCTTCTGATCTCTATGTCAAGGATTTTCTTAGCTTCTCCCAAATTTTTCATTTCAAATTCACTTTTTAGTTGACTTTTCAAATTGTGAATCTCTGTCAAATCCTTAGCAGCAATGAGCATGTCATCAACATATAATAGTAAGTAAATGAATGAACCATCATTTAACTTTTAAAAGTAAACACATCTATCATACATGCTCCTTGAATAACCACGACCCAACATAAAGGAATCAAACCTCTTGTAGCATTGTCTTGGAGATTATTTTAATCCGCACAAGGATTTCTTCAACAAGCAAAAATGATCTTCATTTCCTTCAATTTCAAATTCTTCATGTTGATGCATGTGTATTTGTTCCTCAAGTTTGCCATGTAAGAAAGTTGCCTTAACATCAAGCTGTTCTAGTTCCAAATCATACATGAGAAAGTATTATTAAAGTCCACTCCTTGTATCTGACTATAGCACTTTGCAACTAATCGTGCCTTATACCTTGCATCTTCAACCCCTGGAATTCCATCTTTATTCTTGAAGATCCTTTTGCAACCAATTATTCTGATTCCTGATGATGGCTTCACAAGAGACCAAGTCCTATTCTTATGGAGAGATTCAATTTCTTCATTCATTGTAATCAACCACTTGGCCAAATCAGGTCTAAAAACTACTTCTGAATAATTTGATGGGTCTCCAATTTCTTCAGTTTCTTGTGTAATTGAAAAAACAAATGCAACATAATCTCCATACCTTCCTGGTTTGTGAATTTGTCTTCTTGGTCTATGCATTGCTATGGAATACTCATTTGGTTCAATTTTAGGAGCCATAACTTTTAACTCGACTTCTAGAGTTTCAATTGTATTTTGTTTCACAGTTGATGAGCTTGGCTCAGAAGGTATGCCAAGCTCAACCTCCACCTGTTCATAAGGCTGGACATATTTTGGTTTAAAACAAAAAAATGAAAAATCAAACCGAAATTTAATTTTGGTTTGATTTTTTGGTTTTTTGGATTGATTTTGATTTCAAATTTTAGGAATTCAGTTAAACGGTTCGGTTTTTGGATTTTCAAAAAATATTTTTGGATAAATCAAAAACTGAAATCATATAAATAATATATTATAATTTTTATATATATTTTATTATATATGTAAATATACTAAAAATATAATATAATATTATATAACATATAAATATATAAATTATAATCATTTAGTAACCCTAAATCCTAATATACTGCTTTGCTTTAGACCCCCAACATTAACCTGAAGGATGCAGTGGCGCTTAGCCATCCTCAGTTTGTCAGTTCATTTGAAATTTCAAGATCGCCAAAGGCAGTTGACAGTAGTTTGCTCAGTTCATCACTGTCGTCGGCAGTCGTTGTCGTCACGTCAATGGCGACGACTCAGTGAGGTCGATATTTATGGTTATTTCATGCGTGTTGAATTAATTATATTTGGGAAATAAAAAATAGGTTTGAAAAAAAGATTATTTTTTCTAGAAAAATCACCTATTTTAAATGCTCACTACTTTAATCTTTAAAACCGAAATAAAAATCCGAAATAACTGAACCGAATTTGTAAAAACCGAACCAAATCGAAATAATTTTGGTTTGATCATGGTTGTCATTCTCATCAATCCAAAAACATAAAAGCCGAAACGATATTCAACAATCAAACCGAACAAATCGAATACCCACCCCTACGGCTGTTCATACATATCATGGTCTGTGTTCTTGGTACAAGCACTAGAAGACTCTTTTCTGAAATGTAACATAGAGGATTCATCAAAGGTTACATCTCTGCTAATTATAAATTTTGGGTGACTTGGAATCAGGGCACCAAAGTCTGTATCCTTTCACCCCAGATGCTATCCAAGGAAAATACACATTTTAGCCCTTGAATCTAATTTTCCATCATATACATACATGTATGCAGGACAACCAAAAACTTTTAAGTCAGAATAATTAAAGGTATACCTGACCATATTTTCTCTGGAGTTTTGAAGTTCAAATGTGCAGAAGAAGCACGGTTGACAATATAACAAGTTGTAGAGATAGCTTCTGCCCAAAAAGCATTTGTCAACCTAGCATTTGAAATCATGCAACGATCTCTTTCCAAAAGAGATTTGTTCATCCTTTCTACAACACCATTTTGTTGAGGTGTCATCATCATAGTGCGATGTCAAGCAATTTCTTCATATTTACAAAATTCGTTGAACTCATTATTATAAAATTCCAAGTCATTATCTGTTCTAAGCCGCTTGACCCGTTTTAATGTTTGCTTCTCAATCAAAACTTTCCATTGTTTAAAAGTTAAGTAAACATCTCTTTTGTTTTTCAGGAAATAAACCCAAACCTTTCTTGAATAATCATCAATGAAAGTTAACATATACCTGGCACCACCTTTTGAAGGGGTACAGGAAGGACCCCAAAGATCTGAGTGAATGTAGTCCAAAGTACCTTTTGTTCGATGAACTGCTAGAGATTTGAAGCTGACTCTTTTTTACTTTTTGAACACACGGTGTTCACAAAACTCCATTTTCCCAATACTTTGTCAACACAGGAGACCTCTTTTGCTGAGTATGGAAAGACCTTTCTCATTCACATGCCCCAATCGCATATGCCACAATTTGGTGATGTTAGAGTCAGATTGATTTGAAGTGGAAACTGCAGCAGCACCTGTAATATTGGATCCCAATAAAGTGTACAACATACCTAATTTACGTGACCTAATTTGCATGCTTTTATGATCACAAGAGCACCTCGAGAGACTTTCAAACCTCCATCTTCACCTGTCTATTTTGACACGATCTGACCCAGGGCCTTGTCGTAATGGGCGTCCCAAGTCTGACCGAGATCGGACACCACCCTTGTTACCCAACCCAACCCAACCTACAACTGCCTGCCCAGAGTTGGTTGAATTTCAAACATATAACAAGATAGTGCAACTATCCAAATCAAGACTCTGGGATAAGTCTATAGCCGAGATCGACCCAACCGAGTCCGACCTCCCGAACCTATCCGATACCCAAACCAAACCATAAACCAATCAACCAAATAATAACCAAACCAAGTTCCATGACATAACATAAAAGGATGGAACAGTGATAAATTTTGTCCAACGGTACCAGCCCAATACCAATGCCAATACTAAGGTTGACACCAATACCAATCCCATCCATGCCAACCTATTGTAGTTCCACAAAAGCTTCTAACAAAAAAAACCAATATCTGATTCGAACATGCCCCCAACCATAGCCAAAATCAATATCTATAAATAAACCAAAGTATATGAAAATATCCATGATAGAGCCTTTCAAAAGATGGAAGCTCACCACTTCAATAGCTGATCCCGAATATCCGATAGCAAAGCAGGAGGAGTAGCATGAAATCAAGATAAGAATAAAATAATGTCATTTAGTAAAACCAAGTAAACCATCCATATGTATGCAAACCATACATATAAATATATATATATATAACCATGCCGGGAAAGGAAACCGAGTTTAGCATGCATTTAAAACCATTAACCTAGGTATGTGAAGCTTAACCGTCCTTAACCACCCATGGGCTATATGGGTCCAGTGTAACCCCCTGAACGATCCTCGATACGTGTTGCCACTCGAATCAGAGATACCATAAGAGTAGAGGATTCCCAAGTACCCTTCGCTCTCCATGATACATATGTACAATGTACTTAGAGGATTTTCATGTACCTCATAGTAACATATAGGGTCGCCATGCCCTCCTCTTATGTCATAAAACATTATTTTCCAATGTTCATTCATTGGACTTACACCTTCACAGTCAGCTATCTCACCCCGCTATCCTTGCCTAATTAAAACCATTTACCATCCAACCAAATCATTATTAACCAAGGCTATAATTAGTGGTATCGTCATACCGACTATAACTTAGAAATATTGTCCTTAGCCAAACCATTAAAGATCAAGGGAGTCCCATATACCCATAGATCACATTACCGAGTTAACTTGGGGGAGTTCCTTGTACCCCACAAGCATTCCATTATTATGATTACTTGGGGGATTCCATTGTACCCCACAAGTGTGTTTATTGAAACAAACCATTCTATTTAACCTTTGAAACCAATTAGGGTTCACTTACCAAACCATACCATGAAATAGTTTTCATTAGAAATCCAACAATATAGTGAAAGCATTCTCATAGACATTTTATCAAACACATTGGGGGCATAGTATTTCCAAAAACAATTCTAATTACCAATTAACCATTCCCATGCAACTAATTATCCAAACCACCATTAAAACATTGTAAATACACAATTAAAACATGGAAAGACCATAACCAAGCATTTATAACCAAAATCCCCAATAGATATTTGAAAACAAAAACCATACGATAATCATTCCATGAAAACATTGTATAGAACCATGCCTTTAGTTGGAACTAACAATGAGGGAAGAGAACATGCCTTATAAAAAGAAGATGATGAAGCGAAATCACCAACACAAGCCCTAATTTGACCACCTTAGTGAAACTCTAGTCTTCCTTTGCCCAAAAGCCTTATAGAGAATTATAGAGTGTTTAATAAAAGTTTCTAAGTGTTAAATGATAGAATAATAGGGTAAATAGCCTCCCAATAGGAATATAAGTCGTGGGGCCTTATTAGGTTATGTGGAAAAATATCCAAATTGCCTTTACTTAAACTACTAAAAATCCCATCAGGTGGGTAAGAATATCTATACTGGTCGTACACTCCAATATGAGTGGTACCCACCACTCGTACCCTAGGCCTTCTTCCTTGGACCCAACATTATCCAAGGTACGACACACCCCCAACCATGTCGTATCCAAGTATACGACTAGTACCCTCAACCCATACTCCTGGTAGAATAGAATCCCAAGAGGATTGAACACTGTCCACCATACGAGTTCATGGCATAAATCGTACCCTTCCATACAAACCGTACCACCCAAGTTGTACCCATTCCAGAAACTAATCTAACCCACCAACAAACACTGGTCAACATACGACCAAGGCATACCACTCGTAACTGAGGGTACTGTTGGTACCCATAAGTCGTACCTGGTCCAGAAACCAGAAATCCAAGAAACTTTCTAAGGTTCAAGAACCCAGGGTGTTTCAGTCTCCCCCACTAGGAACATTCATTCCCGAATGAAGGACAAGGTAGTATATACACGACTTATACCCCTTAGATACCTTTACTCTTACCTTTAAGATAGAAATCAAAGATGCAAGGAAATTAACTTTTCCTTTAACAAACTCAGAAAATAAAGATGTATTTAAGAACACATACCTTTCGCACGAATATCGGGAGCAAAAAACAAATGCGGATACTTAGACTTCATGTCCACTTCCGCTTCCCATGTAGCCTCTTCTACCTTGTGGTTCCACCACAGAACCTTAACCGAGGCGACATCCTTGGTTCGTAATCAACGATCCTGCCAATCTAATATCTCTATCGGGATCTCCTTATAAGGCAAATAATCTGAGATACCCAACCCTTCCAAAGGAACAACCAAAGAAGGATCACCAAGATACTTCCTTAACGTGGAGATAAGAAATACCGAATGAACGGAGCTCAAACTAGAAGGCAACTCCAATTCATAAGAAATATTATTAACCCTCTGTAAAACTACATAAGGACCAATATATCGAGGACTGAGCTTCCCCTTCTTACTAAACTGTATCACTCCCTTCATGGGAGATACCTTGAGAATACCTTATCTCCAACCTCAAACTCCAAGTCTCTATGCCTCACATCTGCATAGGATTTTTGGTGACTTTGGGTAGTCTTAAGCCTACCCCAAATACCTTCACCTTTTCCATAGCCTGATGAACAAAATTCTGACCAAACATATCCGCCTCACCAAGCTCAAATCACCTAAGAGGAGATCTACACCTCCTACAATACAATGCCTCAAAAGAGGCCATACCAATACTAAAATAATAGCTATTGTTGTAAGCAAACTCTATCAAAGGTAGATTCTCAACCCAATTGCCAACATAATCAATGACACACGCCCGAAGTATATCTTTTAACATCTGAATAGTCCTCTTTACCTACCTATACAACTACGGATGAAAAGAAGTACTCAGATTAACCTTAGTCCCCAATTCTTTCTGGAAAGACAGCTAGAAGTGAGAGATCAGAGATAATCGAAATAGGTACTCCATGCAGATTTACAATCTCCTAAAGATACAACTTTGTATAATCCTTCACCGAAAAAGTAGTCCTTATTGGCAAAAAGTGAGCAGACTTTGTCATCCTGTCCGTGATGACCCAAACCGAATCAAATCGGCTCCGAGACTATGGAAGACATGTAACAAAATCCATGCTGATCACCTCCCATTTCCATTCAGACAAATCAATTTATTGATACAACCCTCCACGCCTCATGTGCTCTACCTTAACCTGTTGGCACACTATACACTTGGCCATAAAATTAGCCACATATCTTTTCATACCACTCCACCAATACATTTCCTTGAGATCATGATATATCTTCATCGAGTCGGGATGGACAACATAGCACGATTTTATTCACATCAGCCAAAATCCTTTATCACAACCCATCGATGTCAGGAACATACAACCTCCCTTGGTACCGCAAAGTACCATCACCATTGATCTCAAATACCATTACCTTTTTCCACTAATATTATTCTTGATTTTTATCAAGATCAGATCCAGCACTTGTTTCTCCTTAGTCTCTGCACCAAGAGATGACCGAACCACTTTCTGTACCATTACACCACCATCTTTGGAGTCTAGGAGATGGACTCCAAGATTATCCAAGCGATGAATATCCTTCACCAATTCTTGTTTCTCCTTATCCACATGAGCTAAACTCCCTATGGATAACCTGCTAAGAGTATCAGCAACAACATTAGCCTTATCGGGATAATAGTGAAGACTCATATTATAATCCTTGAGAAGCTCTAACCATATCCTCTGCATGAGATTAAGCTTATTCTGAGTAAACACATACTGTAGACTCTTATGATTAGAAAATATGTCCACGTGCACTCCATATAAATAATGCCACTAGGTTTTCAAAGTAAAAACCACTGCTGAGAGCTCTAAATCATGAGTAGGATAATTTCTCTCATTCACTTTCAACTGCCTGGAAGCATAGGCAATCACCTTCTTATGTTGCATCAAAAGACAACCAAGCCTTACCCTAGATGCATCACAATAAATCACAAACCTCTCATTAACTTCAGGCAATGTCAAAATCGGAGCCGAAGTTAGCTTATCCATAAGCTTCTCGAAACCCCCTTTACAAGCATCCAACCAAGAGAACTTTACCTTCTTCCAAGCCAACCTAGTCAATGAGGTAATGATCATCGAGAAACCTTTCATAAACTACCGATAATACCCCAACAAACCCAAGAAGCATCAAATATCGATTAGAGTCGTGGGTCTAGGCCATCTCTTAACCACCGCAACCTTTTATGGATCCACCATGATCCCTTCACTAGAAATAATATGACCCAAGAAACTAACAGTGTTCAGCCAAAACTCACACTTAGATAACTTGGCATACAACTGTTGTTCCTTCAATGTCTGCAACACCATCCGAAGGTAATTAGCATGACCCACCTCACTCTTAGAATAGACTAGGGTGTCATCAATAAACACAATGATAAAAAGATCCAAAAACTACCTGAATACCCTGTTCATCAGATCCATAAATACTGCCTAGGCATTAGTCAAACTGAATAACATAACCAAGAATTCAAAGTGCCCATACCGAGTACGAAAATCCATCTTAGGGACATCCACCTCCCTAATCTTAATTCGATGATATGTAGACCAAAGATCTATCTTAGAAAAAAACTTGGCACCTTGCAACTAATCAAACAAGTCATCTATTCTTGGAAGAGGATACTTGTTCTTAATCGTTACCTTATTCAACTACCAATAGTTAATGCATATTCAAAGGGAACCATCCTTCTTATGCACGAATAAAATCAGTGCACCCCACGGGGATACACTAGGACAAATAAGCCCTTATCTAGAAGATCTTTAAGTTGCTTCTTGAGTTTCCTCAACTCAGTCGAAGCCATTTTATAAGGAGGAATAGATATTGGATGAGTGTCCGGAATTAAATTAATACTACACTCAATTTTCCTATTCAAAGGAACACTAGGAAGATCATCTGAAAAAACCCCAGGAAACTCATTTACCACTGGAATCAAACACAAAGAGGGACCTTTTGAGTTAGAATCTTTAACCCAGATCAAATGATAAAGACACCCTTTAGAGATTAATTTTTGAGGTCTAAGATAGGAAATAAATCCCCCTCTAAGAGCTAGGGAACCACCCCCACTCTATAATTGATTCACCAGGGAACCTAAAGACAACCTTGCGAGTCCGACAATCCAAGGACGCATAACAAAAATTTAACCAATTCATACCCAGAATAACATCAAAATTCACTATCAGTTCAAACAGATCCACTAAGGTCTGCTTGCCATTAGTAAATACCACACACCTCCTATAGACTCTTTTAGCAATAATTGAGTCACCTACCGGGGTAGAAATACAAAAGGATCTGAAATAATCTCAAGATCAAAATCAATACACATAGCCATAAATGAGGTCACATAAGAGAGTGTAGACCCTAGATCAAGTAAATAATACATATCACGAGAAAAGAGTTATAATGTACCAGTCACGACATCAGGTGATGCCTCAGATTCCTGTCGAGATGCAAGAGCATATAATATATTTGGGCCTGTGCCGGTAACAGAAACAGGAGCAGACGCAAAAGTAACACCATTAGGTGCAGGAGCAGAAGATAAAAAAATTGTTACGTTGACCACTCCTGAAGCGCCCTTACCTACCGGACAATTTCTGAGCATATAGTCTAGCTAGCCACATTTAAAACACCTGTCCATCCCTCTATCGAAAAATACCTGATGAAGACGACCATAAAACCAACAAGGAGGGCATGAATAAGACGATTGAGCCTCACTTGCCTGAGATTGGGCACCCAGTGTCCAAAAATTATGACCACCCTGCTGACGCCTGTCACCCAACTTTTTCGGGTAGGAAGCACTAGTTGTGGACAAGGAACCAGAACTCCCCCACTTCTTCTTTTGCCATTTACCACCATCCTTACCACTCTACTACTTAGCACCGCCCTGCTCAGAGAACCTGCTCCTCTTACCCTGACTTTCCTTGAACTCTGTCTATTTCCTCTTTTCTTCCTCTACTTGCTGTATATGAATAACTAACCTCAAAATATTTATATCCTTAATCAACAAAGTAGTCTTACCTTTAAGGATTAAATCCTAAGATAGTCTAGAAGTGAACTTTCTCATCCTAGCCCTCATATAACCCACTAAATTTGGAACATACCTTGATAACTGATGGAATTTCAAGGTGTATTCCTTGACAGTCATTTTCCCTTGCTTAAGATTCACAAATTCGTCCATCTTCACTTCTCTCAGCTCTTGAGGAAAGAAATGATCCAAGAAGGCATCAAAAAAGGCCTCCCACAAAGACAGTTCCTCCACATCACCCCTATATCTATCCCACTCTTCGTAGCAATGGTACGTAATATCTTTGAGTTGATAAGCTACAATTCACCCTTTCCACATTAGTGGCCTGCATCACTCTAAATATTTTCTCTATTTCATCCAAGAAACCCTGAGGATCCTCCTCCATCTTTACACCAGTAAGAGTAGAAGGATTCATCTTTATAAACTGGCCAACCCTTGTGGCCTCAGCAGATAACACACCAGACACATCCCACTCAGCCTAAGTAGCAACCAGCTGAGCAATAACATGAATCGATTTATGAAATTCCACATTTGTCACCTCACCTTAAGGAGGACTAATAGCAACTGGTGAAACTCCAAAAACATCCAAAATAGGACCCCTAGACCAAGTATGAACTCCAGATGTAGGGCGTACTCCATCAACATCGTCCCCACATGGGACAAAAAGATTACTTTGCATTTCAGATCATTGGGGCATGATCTGAAAAGCGAACAAACAAGAATTAGAAAGGACCTTAGACCCTGCAGCTTGAAACAGAATACCAAGAAAGTGAAATTTTCCTAAATACCTTGTAGCCTCTCCCTTATGAGTGTGGCGTACTACACACCCCTAAAAGAGATTCTACTAGACACGGTTTTGTGGACTACCAATTGACCATGAATCTAAAGCTCTGATACTAACTTGACCTGAACTAACCCGAGGCTTTGTCATAATGGGCATCTTAAGTTCGATTGGGACTAGAGACCAACCCCATTACCCAACCCAACCTCTAGCTGTCTACCCTGAGTTGGCTGAATTCTGAATATATAACTAGATAGCGTAACTATCCAAATCAAGAATCTCGAATAGGTCTATAGATGAGACCAACCCAACCAAGTCCGACCGCCTGAACCCATCCAATACCCAAACCAAACCATAAACCAATCAACCAAATAATAACCAAAACAAGTTCTATGACATAACATAAAAGGATGGAACGGTGAGAAATTTAGTCCAACGGTATCAGTCCCAATACTAATGCCAATACTAAGGCTTACACCAATACCGATCCCGCCCATGCCAGCCCATAGTAGTTCCATAAAAGCCTCTAACTTAAAGAAAACCAATATACGGTTGGTACATGCCCCTAATCATAGCCAAAACTAATATCCATAAATAAATTAAAGTGTATGAAGATACCCATGAAATGGAGACTTCCAAAAGATAAAAGCTCACCACTTCAATCTAATAACTAATACAGAATATCCTATAGCTAAGTAGGAGGAGTAGAACGAACGATTCCTGCATCGCATGGGAATACAACCGCCCGAATATAGGTTAGCGGGTGAACGCTAGCATGAACTCAGGATAAGGATAAAATAATATCATTTCGTAAAACCAAGTAAACCATATATATATATATATATATATATATATACAACCATGCTGGGAAAGGAAATGGTTTAGCATACATTTAAAACCATTAACCTGGGTATGTGAAGCTTAACCGTCCTTAACCACTCACGGGCTATATGGGTCTAGTGTAACCCCCTGAATGGGCCTCGATGCGTGTAGCTGTATAAACCAGAGATACCATAAGAGTAGGAGATTCCCAAGTACCCTTCGCTCTCCATGATACATAGGTACATTGTACTTAGAAGATTTCCATGTACCTCATAGTATCATATAGGGTCGCCATGCCCTATCTTCATGTCGGCAAACATGAGTTTCCAGTGTTCTTTCGTTGGACTTACACCTTTACGGTCAACTATCACACCCCACTATCTTTGCCCAATTAAAGCTATGTACTATCCAACCAATTCATTATTAACCAAGGCTATAACTAGTGGTAACTTCATACCTACTATAACTTGCAAGTATTGTCCTTAGCCAAACCATTAGAGAGCAAGGGAGTCCCATGTACCCATAGATCACATTACCGAGTTAACTTGGGGGAGTCCCTTGTACCCCACAAGCGTTCCATTATTATGATTACTTGGGGGATTTCATTGTACCCCACAAGTGTGTTTATTGAACCAAACTATTGCATTTAACCTTTGAAACCATTTAGGGTTCCATTACCAAACCAAACTATGCAATAGTTTTCATTAGAAATCCAACAATATAGTGAAAGCATTCTCATAGGCATTTTATCAAACACATTAGGGGCATAGTATTTCCAAAATCAATTATAATTATCAATTAACCATTTCCATGCAACCAAGTATCCAAACCACCATTAAAACATTGTAAATACACAATTAAAACATGAAAAAATAATAACCAAGCATTTATAACCAAAACCCCCAACAAATATTTGAAAACCAAAACCATACAATAATCATGTCATGAAAACATTATATAAAACCATGTATTTAGTTGGAACTAACAATGAGAGAAGAGAACATGCCTCATATAAAGAAGATGATGAAGATAAACCACCAACACAAGCCCCAATTTGACCACCTTAGTGAAACCCTAGCCTTCTTTTACCCAAAAAGCCTTATAGAGAATTATAGTGTTTAAGAAAAGTTTCTAAGTTTTAAATGATAGAATAATAGGGTAATAACCTCCCAATAGGAACATAAGTTGTGGGGCCTTATTAGTTTAAGGGGGAAAATATCCAGATTGCCCTCACTTAAACTCCTAAAAATCCCGTCAAGTGGGTACGACTATCCATACCGGACGTACCTTCCAATACGAGTGGTACCCACCACTCGTACCCAAGGCCATCTCCCTTAGATCCAACACTGTCCAAGGTATGACTCATCCCCAACCATGTCATATCCAAGTATACGACTAGCACCCTTGACTTGTACCCCTGGCAAAATAAAATTCTAAGAGGATTGAACACTATTCACCATACGAGTCCATGGCATGACTCGTACCCTTCCATATGACTCATACCACCCAAGACATACCCATTCTAGAAACCAATAAAACTCACCAACCATCACTGATCAGCATACGACCAAGGCATGCCACTCGTACCCCAGGGTACGATTGGTACCCACAAGTTGTACCTAGTACAGAAATCAGAAATCCAGGAAATTTTATAAGGTTCAGGAACCCAGGGTATTTCATATTTGCACCCAAGAGATTCTAGAGTGCCCAATGAAATAAGATTTTTCTTTAAGTCAGGAATATACCTAACATTGGTGAGAGTTCTCACCACACTATAGTGCATTCTAAATTGGATTGTACCTTTACCAAAAACTTTACAAGGAGCATTGTTGCCCATTAAGGCAACTTTATCTCCAACCGATTTAAATGTGGTAAACAAATTCTTATTGGGACACGTAGGATAAGAACAACCCGAATCCAAAATCCACTCATTGTTAGATTTGAAACTATTATTAGTAGCTAAAAATATTTTTCCCTCAGACTCATTAGCAGCTAACTAAAAACTCTAGCAAAAGGGGAGAATAAAGACAAGAGAACGAAAGAAAACTCTTGAAATTAATATGTTATGAATGAGAAAGAAGGGCCCTATTATAGAGATAAAAATGGGTGTGTTGACGTCATCCATGATATTAATGGAAGATGTAAATTTCAACATTTGCATGTGAATAAGAGAAATTTACAACAAAATCTTTGGTAGCAACTTTGTTTGACAAAACCAACAAATAATATTCCAAAAGCCTTTGGTTGGATTTTACCAAGTGTGAACCAAAGAAAAACAAAGGCCATATTACACAGATAGAGCACACTTGATGGAGATAATCAGAAACTGGGAGGAAATCCTTTGATAGTCGCGTGAGCTGGTTACGAAGGATAAAAATTCGTGTTTGTAGCCTGTTGTCATAAGCAAGGTGTAGGGAGTCCCAAGCAATTTTAGCAGTGGGAGCAGTAACTGCAGTTGCATCAATCGTCGGATTAACAGAAGCTATTATAGCATTCTAGATCAATTGATCTTGGCGGAACAAAATGCTATATGCAGGGTTCGCTATTTCTCTACCATTCTGTGTGATAGTTGTCGAAGGAGCTGGAGAAGAGTCATCCAAACAGATTGTGCCCACGCATGAGCATGGAAATCTATGCCTTCCATGTAGAAAAGTTATGGCTACCAACGAGTTTTATTGGTTGTTGGGATATAGGATTAAACTGAACACTAACGTTAGAGTTGTTGCCTCAATTTTTGTTGGTTTAGGTTCCTTTACTTCCTCTAATTTCACGTATTCAAATGTTGTTGTTTCAATTTTTCCTTCATCTGTAGGGGTTTCATTTTTAAAGAAGCTTTCGACATGTCCAAATAGATTTAAAAGAACTGCAACCAACGTATTAGCTACTGAAAATGAATACAAGAAACTCCTAAAAGACAGTAAGTCTTCAAAAGCATGACAAGATGATCTTGGCTAGTGAAACAAATAACCATCTATAAATATGATTGGCGAAGAAACACGAATATCACTGGGGTAAAGAAAATTTCAGATTCATTCATTTTACTAGTTAGCTACATGCTTCTGATTAGAAGATATAACATGGTTTTCCTGTTGTTTTGTAGCCAAATAAATAAATGCAGTAATATAGATATGACACAAAAACAAGATACCCAGTGTAATCCCACAAAGAGGGGGTCTAGAGAGGATGGTGCATATGCAGCCTTACCCCTATCTTACATGAAGTGCAAGGGAAAAGATTCGCTCATCAAATAGTAAAATAAGTGAAACAGATAACCCATGACTTGTATGCACAAAAATATGATAATTGAATCTCATGGAGAAATACAACAACATTACCCAGTGTATTCCCACAAAGTGGGTCTGGGAGGGTAAAGTGTACGTAGTCCATACCACTACCTCAGATGAAATAGAGAAGTTTGCCTTCGATAGAACCCTGACTTAGGATAGATTATAGTATAACAAAAAATAAATAAAAACAAACAACAAAATGAGATAACACACTGCTAGTAATAAAAGAAACAAGACACCGACAAAGTAATACTATAAACTATCTATTTGAGATCACAAATATCATCAGACCACTACGAAAAAGAAACTACAGGAGATACAAACAAAGCACTCCTTCCAATTACTACGGATGCACCCCTACTTACTAACCCTCTACCCTAATTTGCGTCTTCCATACCTTCCTATAAAGAGTCATGCCCTTCGTAAGCTGCAACTGCTCCATGATATGGCTAATCACCTCCCTTCAATATTTCTTCGACCTACCTCTATCCCGCCTAAAACCATCCAAGTTAGCATACAAGGGAGTGGCATAATGGTCAATGAAGCAAGATCAAAACCATGAAGTTTCGGGTGCAAATTCAAGCTCAAATCCCTAGCAAAGGCAAAAATGCTTGATGATTTCATTTGTATGACAATTTTCATTAACATGAATCTTAATGCTTTCTTGTTCCCATTTACCCATTTTCCTTACGGATCAAATCAGTTAAATTGCATCACATTTTTAAAATGTATGATTATAATGCTGGGATAATAACTAGGACTACTTTGTGGATAAACAATCAACTTTGTATATGGGATAAGTTATACCAAGATTTAGTGTAAAAATGATATTGGTTTCAACTAATACCTTAAACCAAACATGAGAAACATTTAATCCCAAAATTTATATCAGAATAACGTACATAAGACCATGAATTAAATATCTCCTATGTGTGTACTTAGGAGGTGTGAAGCTAGGATTGCAATTTTATTGGTTCTAAATTTTAGAATGACGACTTCAAGTGATAATAAATGGGTTCTAAATCTAATAATTGTACATATTTAATGATCCTCTAACACAGATACACCATTTAAACAAAAACTGTTGGGTTTAACCAATCGCGTATCTGGGCTGCTAGCAGTGGCATTGTTAGCCAATTTTAGAAAATGAATTCAGGGATAAAATGTAGGATTATTTATGATGTTTCAGGTACATTATCAGTATGTTTATACACTAAAATTCAACACAAGTTCAAGAGTTTTTTCAGGAACAACAATGAAGTTTTCAACACCTTCAACACAAGTTCAACAAGAACTATAAGAGAAGTGTGCTATTTAAAGAAATAAGATGAAATAGAGGAAGAACCAAGTCCTCCGAATTCAATTCCCCTCAAGTACCCGAGGTTGTGGAATTTTTCTCCAGGATAAAATGGTTCAAAATTTGACAGTAGCAGGACCTCAAACTATCGAATTTGTCAGCCACACTCAACAGCAGCTTGATCACAATGAGTGTTTGAAGTAGAAGAGTGCTTTCGATACTGAAAAAAATTCGTTCCTACCTGTGGAAAAAATATTTTCCATTTTTCTTTGGATTTTTTGGAACACTTGTTTTCCAAGTTTCAAATAAATTTTATCTAAAAAATTAATATCATCGATCGATCATTTTCCAAATCCAAATTCAAATCCGAGCCGAAGACGAAGCCAATCCAAATTCAAAGCCGAAGCCGAAGACGAGACGAGCGCCGACGCCGACGCCGCGAGGCACCTCTTGATTCTTGCCTGACTATCCATGTGTAGTTGTGTTTCTTAATAAGAACACATCAAAGTTTCTTTAATGTGGGAGAATTAGTAGACTTTCCTTATTGTGAGCACACTTTCCTTTTAGGTGTGATCTCACTTTACCTCCACTAATTCCTTCCATTTTCCATTCATACATTCAAATTGAACCCAACAATCCCTCACATGAATGGGGAATGTCTACTCTTTATAGAACTTTTACGGACAAGTATGTGATCAACAAGTTAAGACTGATTGCATCTGGATAAGTAGGTTTCCCTTTGACCTTTTCATATTGAGCGTGCATCGGATGCAAGCGGTCAATCGGTAGATTTGATATCTTTGAATAATCAACATTTAATGTACAACTGGATAACACATGTCACACAACCAGCCTTTTACCATTTATGATTCTCACGGTTTTGTTCGTTTCATCCATGGACAATCCTGGTTTCATGAGAGCATATAGAATAGGCCATTACTAACATTCTCCTTGAAGCGGCTTCCACTTCACCCTCACATACGTGATTTTTAAACATTCAATCCTATAGATTAATCTATTTGGTCAAATCTGCCAAATTTATATAATGTTTAAAAAGTTTTACCCCATAAGCCTTATCCCTTTTTACTAAACATTGTCTATATCATGAGAATGGATTGGGTATATTGACAATGTTGAACCTATCAGTCACAATTTTGTTTGATCTCCTTGAACCTAGATCTTGGGATCTCTAGGTAGAGTTACTGCCATGCTGACTTGTCCTAGGCTGTAAACCCATTCCCTTGGATGTTCTCTCTACTCCCTATCTAGTTAGAAATTTTGTAAGTGGAGCTGACACATTATCCTTTGACTTCACATAGTCAATTTATGATAATTCCACTAGAGAGAAGTTCTCTAACAATATTATGTCTCTGTCTTATATGATAAGATTTACTATTATACATCATGCTCCCTGCCCTATCTATCGCTGCTTGGCTATCATAATGTATTCATACTAGTTCCAATGGTTTGGGCCAATAAGAAATATCTTCCAAGAAATTTCAAAGCCATTCAGCTTCTTCACTGGCTTTATCTAATGCGACAAATTCAGATTCCATTGTAAAGCGAGCAATACATGTTTGTTTGGATAATTTTTGAGAGACTGCTCCTCCACCTAAAGTAAATACATATCCACTTGTGGATATTACTTCATTCGATCCGGTGATACAATTTGTATCACTATATCCTTCAATTACCACTAGGTGTTTACTATAATACAAAGCATAGTCTTGAGTGTATTTAAGATACCCAACACTCTTTTTATTGCCATCCAATAAGTTTTATAGGGATTACTCGTGTACCAACTCAAATTTACTAATAACACATGTTATATCTGGCCATGTACAGTTCATGATATACATTAAATATCCCAGCACTCTTGCATAGTTCAACTGTGAGTCTCTTTCACCTTCATTCTTTAGAAGTGCAAAGCTCACGTTCAATGGAGTCTTAGCAATACCAAATTTCAAATACTTGAACTTGTCAAGTACCTTTTCGATGTAATGAGACTGTTACAATGTCAATCCTTGTGGAGTTTTATGAATTCCTATTCCTAAGATCACATCCAGAACTCCAAGGTCTTTTATATCAAACTTGCTCTCAAGCATTCGTTTTGTAGTATTTATATCACAAATGTCTCTAATGATTATCAACATATCATCCACATACAAACAAAAAATAACCTTGTGATTTGTAGTGTTTTTAATGTAAACATATTTATCACATTCATTTATCTTAAACATGTTTGCCAACATGGTTTGGTCAAACTTCTCATGCCACTATTTAGGTGCTTGTTTTAGTCCATAAAGTGACTTAACAAGTTTACGCACCTTCTTTTCTTTACCTGAAACCACAAAACTCTTAGGTTGTTCCATGTAAATTTCTTCCTCCAATTCTCCATTTAGAAATGTTGTTTTCACATCCATTTAATGGATTTCAAGACCATATACCGCCACCACGGCAATTAACATCCATATTGATGTTATCCTTGTTACAGGCGAGTATGCATCAAAGTAATGAAGGCATTCCTTCTGTTTGAACCCTTTTACTACAAGTCTTGCCTTGTATTTATGAATAGTACCATCCATTTTCATTTTCCTTTTAAAGATCCATTTAGAACCTAAAGGTTTATTTCTTAGAGAAAGATCAACCAACTCCCAAGTATGGTTGCTCAAGATTGATTCAATCTAACTATTGACTGCCTCTTTCCAAAAGGATGAGTCTGAAGACGACATCGCTTCTTTAAATAATTGAGGCTCATTTTCTAAGAGATATGTTACAAAATTCGATCCAAATGAAGTTGACGTTCTTTGATGTATACTATGTCTTGGATATCATCATTATTTATATCCTAGCTTGGTTCATCTCGAGGTCATTTAGACCCTCCACTATATTGTTTATATCTAGTTTTATATGGATAAATGTGTTCAAAGAACTCAGCATTATCTGATTCAATTACCATATTTTCATTGATATCCGGATGTTCTAATTTATGAATCAAAAACCGACATGCTTTGCTAATTTTAGCATATCCTATGAACACACAGTCCACTGTCTTAGTACCTATCTTCACCTTTTTAGGTATAGGGACTTGGACTTTTGCTAGAAACCCCCACACTTTAAAGTATTTCAAGTTGGGTTTCCTTTCTTTTCATTTTTCATATGGAATTGATAGTGTCTTACTGTGGGGCACTCTATTGAGTATTCAGATTGCTGTAAGGATATCTTTCCCCCACAATTTTTGTAGTAAACTTGAACTTATAAGTAAGACATTCATCATTTTCTTTAAGGTTTGATTTTTTCTTTCTGCAATTCCATTAGATTGAGGTGAATATTGGGCCGTAGGTTGATGGACAGTTCCATTTTCTATACAAATTTCTGCAAAGGGAGATTCATATTCTCCACCCCTATCACTTTTTATCATTTTGATCTTCTTCTCTAACTGATTTTCACTTCTATTTTATATTGCCTAAACACATCTATTGCTCCATCCATACTATTTAGCAAATAGACATAACAATATCTAGTGCAATCATCAATAAAAGTTATAAAATACTTTTTCACACCATGAGATAATGTTGACTTCATATCACAAATGTCAGTGTGGATTTAGTCTAAGGGATTGGAATTCCTTTCAACGGACTTATACAGATGCTTAGCATACTTTGATTCCACACACGTTTGACATTTTAATTTATTGCACTCAAAGTTTGGCAAAACTTATAAGTTTATTAGTTTTCGCAAAGTTTTATAATTGACATGTCCTAATCGTTCATGCCACAATTCATTACACTCAAGCAAGTAAGAAGAAACAGAACTTTTATTAATTTCAACATCCATTACATTCATCTTAACTAGGCCCTCAGTAGGTAGCTTTTTCCTACGTACACTTCCCCTTTTCTACGTATAATCTTGCCTAAAACAAATATACATTTGAATCTATTTTTGTCAAGAAGTGATGCAGAAATCAAGTTCTTTCTTAACTCTGGTACATACAAGACATTGTTGAGAGTCAACACTTTGCCTAATGTCATTTTCAAGTAGACTCTTCCTATCCCTTCAACTTTTGCAGTTGCGGAGTTTGCCATATAGATCTTCTCTTTTCCTTCAACCAGAGCGTATAAAACAAACAAATCTTTATTTGCACAAACGTCATGGGTGGCACCGAAATCCATCCATCATTGTTGAGGAGTTCCCACCAAGTAACATTCAGATAACATGACACATAGATCGTCCATTTAATTCTTGAATTCAGTCATATTCGCTTGATCTTTTTTTTCCTTTCTTTGGGGCACGACAATCTGTTGACTTGTGGCCAATCCTTCCACAATTAAATCATTTTCCCTTGAATTTCTTCTTAGGTGGATTGCCTTGTTGTCCAAGTTTCTTTTCCTTTTTTGAGTTGTTGTGGTCGTCTTTTATAATGTTTGCTCCACTCATTGCATAATTTTCTTCCGACCTTCTTTCTGTAGCTTTGTTATCTTTCTCAATGCGCAACCTCACAATGAGGTCGTCTACTGTCATCTCCTTCCATTTGTGTTTCAAGTGATTCTTGAAGTCCTTCCACAGAGGAGGCAACTTCTCTATTATAGCAGCAACTTGAAAGGCCTCGTTCATAATCAAACCTATAATAAAGTTTATGTGAATATTAAGAACATTTTTAACCTATTCAAATAAAGTATTGACTATATTTATACCGTCAGCAAGGAGATCGTGGATGATAACTTGTAGTTCCTGCACTTGAGATACGACAGACTTACTATCAATCATTTTGTATTCAAGGAATCTTGCAACAAAGAACTTCTTAGTTCTAGCATCCTTAGTCTTATATTTTTCTTTTCAGTGCACTCAACGACTCTTTGACGTCTTCATTCCACTATACATGTTGTATAAGTCATCTTGGAGGCCACTTAGGATATAATTCTTACATAGGAAGTCAGAATGTTTCCATGCCTCCATTACAATAAACCACTCCTGGTCTGTGTTTCTTTATACATTTTAGGAGCATCTTCAGATATAAATATTTGAAGACACAAAGTCGTTAGATAGAAGAGCATTTTCTGCTACCAGCATTTAAAATCAACACCTGAGAATTTTTTGGATTTCTCTGCAGGTGCCATTGTATACGGAACACTCATACGACTAGTTGTAGCAACACTTGTTGCTGCCATACTTATCCCAGCATCATTTATATGACCATCAGTAGTCATTCTTTTCTTTCACAAAAAGACAATCAACTTTAGTATATCAAAATACTACTTGCAAGTTTGTAGCAACTTCAAACAATACTTGTTTCTAGATTAATGATGGAGTTTTTATGTCTTTCAATCGTTAACCGAATGACCCTTAACTTGTGATAAAGTTTTTATGTCTTCAAATCATTTGTTAAGTTCACACAGAGTAGAAATCATAAAGCTTTAATCTCCAGAAACCAAACAATATAGATTACAATTAATTCCTTAAGATTATTGTTTCAAGTACACAATCTGTATATTTATACAGTAAACTGCAACACAAGTTCAAGACTTTTTTCAGGAACAACAATGAACTTTTTAGCACCTTCAACACAAGTTCAACAAAAACTATCAAAGAAGTGTACTATTTAAAGAAATAAGATGAAACAAAAGAAGAACCAAGTCCTCCGAATTCACGGAGTGTCTCTAACGAATTAACCCCCCTCAACTACCCGAGGTTGTGGAATTTTTCCTTCCAGGATAAAATAGTTCACAATTCGACAGTAGTGGTACCTCAAACTATCGAATTCATCGAACATACTCAACAACAGCTTGATCACAATGAGTTTTTAAAGTAGAAGAGTGCTTTCAATACTAAAATTTTTTTTCGTTCCTACCTGTGGAAAAAATGCAGGTATTTATAGCCATCAAGTGCCTCCTACAAAAGGAAGCAATGGTTCATCGGAAAGGTGTATCCCTTTGAAACAGTCATGTCTATCCATTCCAAAATAATGTGTCTTCAGTCACATCCGACCGAACAATCACCCTTATTCCGAAACAGTGTGTCATTTTCTTAAAGAGTTGTGTCCCTTTCGAGTAACGTTTCTGCATTTCTGTATGCATCTGCATTGCGTTTTATGGAGGAAAAAATGTTTTCCATTTTTCTTTAGATTCTTCAGATCACTTGTTTTTTCAAGTTTCAAATAAATTTTGCCTAAAAATTAATCTCATCGATCGATAATTTGACAAATCCGAACCCGAAGCCGAGCGAGCGACGATAACGGCGCGAGGCACCTCTTGGTTCTTTCCTCACTATCCATGTGAAGTTGTGTTTCTTAATAAGAACACATGAAAGTTTATTTCTCCCATATTTGTGGGAGAATTAGTAGCACACTTTTGAACGATCATTTGCCAAATCCAAATCCAAAGCCGAAGCCGAGCAAGCGACGACGACGGCGCGAGGCACCTCTTGATTCTTGCGTCACTATCCATGTGGAGTTTTGTTTCTTAATAAGAACACATGAAAGTTTCTTTCTCCCATCAATGTGGGAGAATTAGTAGACTTTCCTTATTGTGAGTACATTTTCTTTTTTGGTGTGATCTCACTTTCCCTCCGCTAATTCCCTCCATTTTCCATTCACCCATTCAACTTGAACCCAACAATTTATTCTGTATTTGTTTAGATGTATTAATTAGTCTCGAAATTATTTATCCCATCATTTGTACTGATAAGAACTTATTTGTCTCAATTAGGTGTATTTCATTAGTTACTTTATCAGGGACTTGGCTTGTAAATTGTAACATGAGTCTGATGTGGAAAAAATGAATAGGCATCTTCACATATCAAGCGTTCGCTAATACGTATTTGCATCTTTATATATCAGACATTCAGTTATAGGAACTACATATCTTTATATATAGTACGCTCGCTAAAAGGTATCGTATATATTTGTATATCAAACGCTAGCTAATAAAATAAAAAAAAAGTAGGAGTCAGAGAGTTGTGCAACCACAATGACAGGAAGGGATGAGAATCCTTCATTTGTCATTTTATCTTTAGCAGTAATTGTTTCTCAAGATTACAAACACCTCAAAATGACAGTAATTATTCAATGATAACTTTACTAATACTTGAATAAAAAAAAATACACCTTCTAGTTAATACTTTTTTAAGAAAAATGTAAAAGAGATACACGATAAATAATTTAAAATGCGGGAATGAAAATTTAGGTATGTACATTTGTACTAGTCCTTGTCTGGTCCCATGACATTTATTAGTAACTCTTTTATCTATATAAGAAGTGAAAGAATCTCAAGCTCGAAAAAACATAAGTGGACTTGGCATATATCTTAGAATCATTATTTTTTTAAAATATAGCAAAGCTGAAGCCATTGAATGGTATCACAAAGTCGTTTTCCCTTACAAAATACTTGTCTTCTTCTCAGGTAAAGATGATGCAAAGTGCTTCTTCTTTTATTTTAATGAAAAAGTTTTGTTTGGTGTGTATATTTTCCTCGGAAGAATATAATTAAGATTAATAATAATATCGAATTTCTTGATGTTTTATTGTCGAGTGAAAAATATTTTTCATAAAATTTTAGTGGTGGTATGTCGGTCTAGCTAGTTCTATTTTAGACATAGTAAGCAGAGTCGCAATGCTTGATTAAGTATTGAGCTTATACAGAAAATGACTTTCTCATAGAAAGTATTTTCCTGAAAGTCATTCTAAGAGACACACCTTATATATGATCCAGGAGAGACAAGACCAGGAATGAAATTATACAGGATAAAGTGGAACTGATCTCCGTGATGAATAAAATGAGGAAAGACAGAAAGAGACAGTTTTGAGAATGTGAAGAGGAGATGAGAGGAGGCGCCAGTAAAGCGGTGTGAGAGTTTGGTTAATAGATTTTATGAGGAGGTGATCATGACTAAGACATGACACATTTTCAACTTAGTAGTCTTACCTGGTATTTGAATAGTATCTCTTATTCTTCATTTTTACTACTACTTGTTTACTTTGAATGTTTTGTTTATCTTTCTATTTTGCTGTCATTATTTTTCTTTATATCCTTCTTTAATTGAACGTTTTTGAGCCGAGGGTCGATCGGAAACAAGCTCTCTTGACTACTGACTTGTTGTTTTGTTGTTTGATTTCTTTTTTCCACTTAACTGAATGGATATTAGAACTTATCATCATCCATATTGGATTGGTGGAATACAGTATGCTAGCCATATTTGTAACTCATCTGACAGATGACTGGGAATTGGCACTACCAGAGGCAGCTCAAATAGTGAATATACATGAAGGACTCTCATCCCTTCTTGTCATTGTGGTTTCACAACCCTCTGACTCCTACTTTGGTCTTTTCAACTTAATTTTCTTCACCCATACTGCATGCTTTTATTTCGGTAAGTGTTTTTTGTTTCTTGTATCTCCTCCTCCCTTCCCCATGCAGGACTTATTAGCTAGCGTTTGGTATGCAAATTATAAATATAGTACCTATTATCGAGCGTTTGATATACAAAGATATGCAAAGTTATTTTATTTTTGGGCCGGGACTGGGGATGATATGGTATGAAACACATCAATGAAGTATTAAAGCGTTGTTTGGGGCATTGGTGTTATTAACTGTTGGTAAAGCTGGACGAGATGTCACATTGAAAGCATTTCGTGCTGATCAACTATGGAGATCTAATGAGGATCCAAACCTTGAAGAGGATCAAGAACTTGTACAGATACGTCAAAAACTTATATGGGGAGTTAACTGGATTTTAGGTATAATTGCAGCAACTTTATGGTCCTCAGCAAATGAAGTGTGGGAGACACTTGCAATGGTAGCAGCATTTTTTGTGTTCTTGCTAGGCATCCGATTCTATGTACGCAAGGTTCCATCTCCTAGCCCCATTCTTTACGTTTTCAACGTTGTTAAAGCAGCAGTCTTAAAGAGACGTCTTGATTATCGAGTTTTTCCTAGTCAGTTGTTCAAGAATGACATTATAAGTGACACACAGATTCCTCCTCATATTTCATTGCTCAGGTACCATCTATAACCTAGAGGCGGATTGGAGCCAGGAATTTTAGTCTTTGGGTTCTGAATAGATTATTTATACATACTAAATACAAGGTTTTAGCCACATTTGAGGTAATTTGAGTCTCACAAACACTTTGAGTTAATTTAACCACACATTTTCTAAATTGCAGATGGTTAGACAAAGCCGCGATTTTGGAACTACCGCAGACTGAGCAAGCTGAAACTGCAGGCAGATTTTTTGAGGTAGCAGCAAAGGTGAGGGATGTGAAGCGTTTGATAAGTATGCTTCCTCTTAGGTTGACTTTTTTTGTATACAGTCTCGTAGGGGCTACAGAAGGCACCTTCTTTTACTTACAAGCTGACTTCATGGAATCCCATGTCCCAATAGTAGTTTTTGTTATCATCAAGACCTCTACAAGCTCCATTGTAGCAATCCTATGTGAATTGATCAAGAAAAAAGGACGTCCTCCACTGTATAGAATTGTACTTGGAATGTTATCTTCTTTTTTTTGTTGTCTAACTGCTTGGGGAGTCGAAGTTTACAGGCGTAGTGAATTGGAACTATGGGTGGACAACTATAATAAAGAGCACTACAAAACTAAAATCAGTGTGTTTTGGCTAACACCTCAATTCTTCTTGGTTGGCCTTATGGATGGACTTTCGTCGAGTGGACTCCAAGATTTCTTCGAAACTCAAGTTTGTGATTCAATGAAAGGGTATGGTCAAGAATCCAGTGAATTTGTCACTGGCATTGTCAAATTGTTTAGTGTGATGAGAATCCTCATTTTCAGACCCTGGTTTAAGGAAGACGTAAACAAAAGTCGTCTGGACAAGTACTATGCTATGCTAATGGTTCCTACTTTCCTTAACGTTTGCTTCTGCTGCTTTGTGAGCAACTGGTATGCCAATCAGCAGCCCCATGTCATCGTTGAAGTTGTTCGTGAATCGAGGAAGAGGAAAGGTTTATTTACTGAATCGAAGAAGAAGAAGAAATGATCAGAATCCGGACTTTGACTGCCGTTGTAGTAGAAATCGTCGTGACAAATTATGAGAAATTGATGTTACATATAACACAACCTAAATGTGCTAAATGTTCAACATTTGTGTGTAATAACGACTTGTAATTTAGCTTCTGAGATTTTAATGAGGATCTATCTGATTATATATTACCTCCGACTGACAATCGAGCATATTAACTAGTATGATTTTCAATACCCATAATACATAAGCATGCACTTTAACTTAGCGTCATCGTGCCTTATTTCTGTTGGAGTCGAAATCGAGAGTGCGTCATGCAGAAGCTTATAGTTTACAAATCAAGATAGTGATAATTCAGATGACAAATAAAAATATGGATAAACAACATAAATTCTAACACTTTACTAACTAATTTCTCTCTCTCCCTACTTTTATAATAATTACATAAAATCCCAGATATGATACATTAGTTAACGTCATGATAAATTAGTTTATGATACATTAATAAATCTTTAATTATGGTTATAAACAGAAAAAAAATGGTAATTAAACTTACAGTTGAGCAATTAATGTGCTTAATTAAAGAAATTGTTGTTTAAACTACCTAATTTACGTCATTTAATAACTTATGATAACAAATATCATAAGTTTTTCTATTATATAAAAACTTATGATATATTGTATTATGATAACAAATATCTCATTTAATAACATTGAGTTAATGATACACTACAATTCATGACACATTACATTTATTTGTGGTTACTAATTGTAACGATCCGAGACTACCCCCTAGTCGTCACATGGTGCTTACGACCCCGAAGGACCACAAGCTAACCCATGAATGATATCTGTTGTGAGCACTGAACAATAACACTGAAATTAATGCGGAAAAATAGGCTGAAATGAAAAAAAGGTTCAAAATATCTGAAATACTGATAATGAATAATAACATCTGAATCTGAGAATACTGTCTGAATCTAGTCTGAAAATCCTCTAACTGAATCTGTCTGAAAGTGGAGTTGATAGAACAATTCCACAACTAACTCCATCTACTAAAATACTGCTAAGTTGAAGTACTGAAATAAAAGAATATCCTTGATAGATGAGGACTTACTGCTAAATCTGCTACTGCTAGCTGAATCTGGCTAAGAGCGGTCAGGAACCTGAGCGTCTGAACCTATGATATGAAACATTATAGCGCAAGAAACGGGTATGCAATCAGTACGTGGGAATGTACTGGTATGCTAAATAAGGTAAGGCTGAATGCATGGGTTTATATGCATGAACAATAACTAACTGAATGACATGCAAGAGCTGGATTAGCAATCATGGAGGATCTATAACTACTGAGCATACTGTGCATACCATAATTGAGTATACTGGAACTGAATCTGATAACCGATAACTGAATATACTGATAATCTGAGATCACTGATAATCTGAATTACTGATAACTGAGTGACTATATCAGACAGTCCTGATTCTATAAAACTGAATAGAGTTCTATTCTGAAGATTAAGGCTGAAACTGAAACTGTGGGAGTTCTCACTTAACCAACATACCCCTGAGTAAATTGAATGGGGTCCAACCTGTAACCCCAGTTGGAAGGGTGTCAATATCGTGCCACGGGTAAAGACAAGCTAAAGAGTCACCCTCTACTGGTAGGTTCCCTAAACCAGAACGGCGGTACCCTCTACTGGCAGGTAGAGCACCTCATCAACCCTCTACTGGAAGGTTTGATGTCTCAACCTACGCTAGCTACGTAGTTCTGGAACACAAGAATTGCTTCTAAGGATCACATCTTCTACTAGCAGGTGAGCCCCCATCCTTAGGTTCAGTCGGTGCTAAATACTACTCCTAACTGAAAGACACGGAACTAATTAACTAGACAGAACTGGATTAATACTGAGATCACTGAGTTTTTCTAGGTTTTGTGACTGACTGAGTTCTACTGAGTTATGTAACTGACTGAGAGGAGTACTAATTATGACAAGACTGATACTATTTGTAACTGACACTGGCTCTAGGTAAACAGCTAAATTATCGGGTATTAAATACTCCTAAGACTCACTAACATTAAAATTAAACCAAAGCATAATCTTGAATAACATAACAATGTTTACTTGGTCATAATTCATTCAAAGAGACATTCCACCAAACACTTGTAATGCATTAACTTGTACATAAATGGGAAATACATGTTAGCATACTATAATGGCATTATTTCATTCATATAGATAATTTATCCAACACATAATAAGCATACTTGGTTCATTATATCATAAACACTTAGGGTTAACATGGTTACAACAATCAACTTGCAAATTGAAGGGTTTATCATGAATATCATGTAATTCAACACATACTAGAATCAATTCTTGGAACTTGTAATCTAAATCATGGATTAAAACTCAAACAACATCATTAACATGAATTCAATCTAATTCAGACATGGAAATCATAAATCATAGATCGTGTATTATGAAAAAAGATTCTTGGGCTCCATAAAAGGTAAAGATCCTGATACGGGAATTCCTAGCTTAAGACCGTTCACACGAAGTCAAGCGCGTGAGTTGCAACGACTCCAAGCCTTGTTCACATCCTTGGCCATGTGTGAGGCCCTTGTGAGCCCATCTAAGGTCCTATACTTATTAAAGTATGAAGAGGCCCAACAAAATATCCTAAACCCACCCACTTAATGTCAAAGGTATTTTGTTATTTTGTCCCTCCTTTGTAATTGACTATATAATACATTTATTAGGGCTAGTCTTTTAGTTAGTTCATTCATATCATAGAAGACAAAAAGACTTGTAATATTTTTGACTTCTATTTCTTATTTGGAGAGGCCAAAACCGCTAGTAGAGTGATACTAGTGTTGTATCTTGGCTAAAAGCTACGTTCTTGGGGTTCTTTGAATTCCTCTTGTTTCAAGTAAGAACTTGGTATTGATATTCATTAGTCTTAGGGTCCTTTCTCTTGTTAGGGTTCTTACATGAATGAATATTGTGTGTCAAGTTTCTATCTCTTTTTTTGCAAATCTTGTTAATATTGTGTTGTTGAATCTAAAAATGTAGTGAAGCCATGTAGGACTCTTTCGATTCACTAGCAATATTGTCTTTGTTGTTCTTGTTGTTAAACTCATTTTTCTAGTTCAAAACAGGTGTTTCAAGCCTAGTGAAGCCGTGTGTGGCCATTTTTTGATTCACTAGCACTTTGTGGTTCATCTTGTTGTTCTTGTGTTGGTTGGAATATCTTGATACACACTTAGTCTTGTATCATTTGGTATCAAAGATTGTGGATGATTTTGTTCCAACAAAATCAATCTTGGGCTTGGTAGTTGCAAAAATGCCAAAAAAAAATTGTTGGAATCTGAAAAATTCCAGAAAAAAAAAAGAAATTTGCGCATCTTGTTCTTAGCCGAGAAAATTGTGTTGTGTTGTTGTCTTGGTCCAAAGTTGGTAGTTATATCTACAAAAATTTTGTTTGTCTAGTTTGTTTCTTGTGTTGGTTTCTTTCTCATCAACACAAAAGGTGTCTAGATCTAAAGTTGAGCTTGATGATAAGTGACTTGTTGATGTTCTTGAAGTTGGTCGTGTGTTGTGTCTTGTGTTTGGACGTTAAAGTGTCCATTGTTGGTGTGTTGTTGGTGTGTTCTTGAAGGTTTTGTTGTTATGCTCATCTTGATCTTCTCTTCAACTCAGTCTTAAACACTAAAAAGAGTAAAATAAATCCAAAAAAAGTTGAAGGACAAAGTGTAAAGTTATTTGTGAGAAAACTTGAGCACATCACTTCCATGACTTGACATCTACTTTTCAACAACTTTTACCACCTTTTAAGGGACCTTGTTTTGTGAGATTGGTACAAGTCAAGTCGTTCCAATTGAAATTGGACTTAAAGAAGTTACAAGACTTTACTTTCCCTCCAAAAGCAAAGTCATCCATTACAAAAATTGTGAAGATTAAGTCTTCAAGTTGATGAACAAAATGTATGGACCGTGACCAATACCATGCTTCCACGCCACCTTAATCACTGTTCACGTCATTAATTCACGTCATTAATTAAGCTCGATTTGGATATTCTAGTTTCTAATTATTGATTCTTAGTTTCTTCTAATTGACTCGAGAACTAATTAGCAAGCTAGTATATTCCTACTAGGTTGTCAATTAGTCCTTTGAAGCCTTGTATTCGTGTCATCGTTTGTTTGTGTGCTTTTGTCATTTGAATATGTTGTAAATCCTTGACTCTAGTCCGACGGTAATTCTTTGAGTTTCAAACAAGAATCCATTTCGGACAAGAGCATACTCATACCTTAAGGATTCACGGGTTACTAGCCAATCTACAACACTTGTGGAGCTTGAGTGTGAGTGAACCAAGAGAGTGTGAGTGAAGAAAGGGGTTTTAAACTAAATTATTTATTACTTGTATAGGTGATACCTTGACAATGAAGGGAACCACGTCTCAAATCATGGATTCTAATGAAATGGAGAATATGAGGGTCACTCTAGAGGCTATGACCCGAACTCTTGAAAGGTTGAGTACGGAAGTGGGAGCCATAAGGGGAGAAGTGATGACTATTAGTGGGAGGTTAGAACAAGTGGAGAGTCAAAGAAGCTCTCACCCTTCTACTCCTCAACATATTTCATCAAGTGGACATGATAGAAATTCCTCCGCCACCGTTACTCCCGAAACATGGCCACAATTGCCAAATCTTTCACTAGCTCCACTAAATGTCGCAAGCCAAACCACTCATAACCCCCTAAATCGAGAATCCAATAGACCAACCCATTCCTAAACTCCTCAAGTTCCGCAAGAGGGACTTGGGCATCCAATACCTCAACTAAATCCAAACCAACCCTTCTGAGCCTCCCTAAACCAAAGACCACCACCTCTACAAAATTCAATCCCTCCAAATCAAGTTTCAAACATTCAAAACCATCCCGTTTACTTTGAGGAATATGGTAGAGATGATTATGAAGGGTATGAAGCCTTTGACAATTCTTACATGAGGTAGGAGGACATGAGAGGGGGGCATATAGATCTAAGAAGATACTGAGGGTATGGAGAAAGGAAAAACCAACACCAAGAGAGAGACGTGGGTATCAATACCATCAAATTAATCCTACCTATATTTAAGGGTGAAAGTGTCCCCGAGGTTTATATTACTTGAGAGTCGGCGTGTGATAAAGTGTTTTAAGTGAATGATATCTCGGAAGAGAAGAAGAGTAGTTATGCCATAGCTCATTTTGAAGGATATGCTAACACTTGATGGGAATACTTCAAGAGGTTCGGTAACGAGTTGGTAGAGGGGCAACCACCACCATGGTTTTGGTTGAGGTACCTAATGAGGCAATGATATCTTCCCAAAAGCTATCGTCATGAGTTGTTTGCTAGATTGTATAACTTGCGGCAAGGGAATCAAAGTGTTATGACATATTATGATAAGTTTCAACAACTCATGTCGAAACTTGATCATCGTGGGGAATAAATTAGTCATGACATCATTCGGTTCAAGTGTGGGTTGAACAAAGATATCTCCACTCATTTGACACTTCACAAGTTTGATATCGTCAAAGGTATTTTCCAAGCGGCTCTTGAGATTGAAAGGGAACTTAAAGAGAGGTCGTCATTCAAAGCAAAGGGACAATCAACCTTGGGTTGGCCGAGGGGCAAGGATATGGCTCAATCCTCTTTGGGTTGGCCTAAAAACAAGGACCAACCCGCCACTGCTAGGCTTCCCAAGCCCAAAACAATCCACAAAATCCCTCCGAGACAAGAAGTTCACAAGTATCCTAATCCTAAAGGGTTCCAATGCTTTAAGTGCCAAGGTTGGGGGCATAAAGCCAATGAATGCCCTAACCGATGCAATGTAATCCTAAGGGAAGTTATATTGTATTTCCTTGGTGAAGAAGTGGGTATTGAGGGTGATGAGAGTGAGATCGAGCCTCAAGATGGAGAGACAACTAAGAGAGAGCCACATGATGATTGTGAGGATGCTTATCCGCAAGAAGAGGCGTGTGTGGTTCCAAACTTTGTAGTGAGGTGTGACATGATTAGTAAGGCGATAGATGACCCTAGCCAACAGGAGAATTTATTCCATACTAAATGTCTTGTGAAAAAAAGTATATGCACTATGGTGATAGATAGTGGAAGTTGTATAAATGTGGTTAGTGTTGCAATGGTGAACTTCTTGAAATTGTCGACTACACCTCACACTAGTCCTTATAAGTTAAAATAATTGAATGAATACAGCCAATTAAAGGTCACAAGACAATGTGTGATGTATTTTAAGGTAGCCAACTACCATGACGAGGTGCTTTGTGACGTGATACCAATGCAAGTTTGTCACTTGTTGTTAGGAAGGCCTTGGAAATATGATAGGTCGACCAAACATGATGGAAGGTCCAATCGGTATACACTTGATAAAGATAGCCGAAAGGTCGCTCTTCATCCATTATCATTTTCCCAAATTAATGAATTACACCAAAAGATGCGAAAACTGAGGAAAAAGGGAAAGAAGGCCAAGAGTGAGGGAAAAGGAGGGGAATTTAAGAGTGGGGGGGTAGGGTAAGCCGAGGGGCCCCTAAATTCTAAGGGGAACGGGGGCATGGTAATGATGGCTAGGAGGAAGGAACTATTTGTGGATAATGACAAGGACACTCCGATGCTCCTCTTGGCTCATTGTTTTAATACTTACCTCGCTAAAGTTTCCATTTCTCCTCCTATTTCTCATGTTTTGTAGGATTATGAGGATGTCTTCCCAAAGGAATTGCCGAAAGGATTTCCTCCACTTCGGGGCATTGAGCACCAAATTGATTTTATGCCGGGCGCACAATTGGCCAACAAATCGGCTTATAGAAGCAACCCGACGGATACCAATAAATTGTAACGCCAAGTTGAAGAACTCCTTAACAAAGGGTACATCAAGGAGAGTATGAGCTCTTGTTCGGTTTCGATGCTACTAGTTCCCAAGAAAGACGGGACTTGGCATATGTGCATTGATTGACGAGCCATCAACAAGATAACGGTAAAATATCATCACCCTATTCCTAGGCTAGATGATATGCTTGATGAATTGAGTGGTTTGTGTTTGTTTTCTAAAATTGATTTGAGGAGTGGATATCACCAAATCCGTATGCAACCAGGTGATGGATGAAAAACCACCTTCAAGAACAAATTCGGTCTCTATGAATGGATGGTTATGCCATTTGGCCTAACAAATGCTCAAGTACTTTCATGAGGCTAATGAATCATGTGATGAAGCCTTTTATTAGAAAGTTTGTTGTTGTTTACTTTGATGATGTATTGGTGTATAGTAAGTCCTTAGATGAGCATGTAAAGCATTTACAATGTGTGTTTGATGTCCTCCGAAAGGAGAAGTTATATGCTAATCTAGAAAAGTATTCTTTTGGTATCCATGAAGTTGTATTTCTTGGGTTTGTGGTGAGTTCAAGAGGGGTCGAAGTAGATAAATATAAGATTAACGCCATTAAAAATTGGCCAACTCCCAAACCGTAGGTGAAGTGAGAAACTTCCATAGGTTGGCTAGTTTTTATAGATGTTTTGTCAAAGGATTTATCACCATTGCTGCCCCCTTGACCGAAGTGATTAAAAAGGATCGATCTTTCAAGTGAGGAGATGATCAAGTTAAGGCCTTCGGGGACTTGAAAGATATGCTCATCTCGGCTCCTTTGCTACAATTGCTGAATTTTGACAAGACTTTTGAGGTCGAATGTGATGCTAGCACAGTGGGCATAGGCACCGTTTTAATGCAAGAATTGAAGCCTATAGCCTGCTTTAGCGAAAAGCTCAAAGGAGAAACTCTAAACTACTCTACGTACGATTTAGAGTTTTATGCCTTGATTAGAGCCTTGGCCACTTGGCAACATTATTTGTGGCCTAAAGAATACGTGATCCGAATGGATCTTGAATCCTTGAAGCATCTACGGGCACAAGAAAAGCTTAACCGGTGGCATGCCAAATGGATTGAATTTCTTAAAACTTTTCCTTGTGTTATTTATTACAAGAAGGGTAAAGACAATGTGGTTGCCGATGCTTTATTCTGTCAACATGTGTTTATGTTTAATTTGTCATCTAAGTTGATGGGGTATAAAATCCTCAAGTCTTTATATCCCAAGGACCCTCACTTCGTTCCTATCTATAGGGAAAGTGAAGAGTTAGATAGGGATAGGTGGGTTACGGAGAGGGGTTCCCATCCTTAGACTAAATTTGATGGATACTTATTTAAGGGTAGACGATTGTATGTTACCTCAAGTTCGTAGAGAGAATTATTTGTGAGGGAAGCATACAATGGCAGTCTAATAGGCCATATTGTGGTTGATAAGACCCTCGGAATTTTAGAAGAACAATTTTATTGGCCTAGAATGCAAAAGGATGAGGCGCCCAAATTTGCGACCAATGTGTTGAGTGCAAAGAAGCCAAGTCACGGCTCCAACCCCATGAGCTGTACACCCCATTGTCCGCCCTTTTGCGCTCTTGGATTGACATATCAATGGACTTTGTGTTGGGATTGCCGAGAACTAGAAGGGGGCGGGATAGTATTTTTGTCGTGGTGGATCGGTTATCCAAGATGGCTTACATTATTCCTTGTTCTAAATGTGATGATGCGACTAGTGTAGCCTCTTTGTTTGTTGATAATGTTGTAAAACTTCATGGTGTTCCGAGGACCATAGTGAGCGATAGGGATTATAAATTCCTAAACCACTTTTGGAAGTCCGTGTGGGGTAGGCTCGGTACTAAGTTGTTGTTTTCGACCTCATGTCGCCCACAAACCGATGGCCAAATAGAAGTAGCAAAAAGGACCTTAGGGTCTATGCTACGGTCCATGGTTAAGGAAAAAATGACTTCTTGGGAGGAGCACTTACTGTTGATTGTGTTTGCTTATAATCGTGTTATACACTCAAGCACGGGGATGACACCCTTTGAGCGTGTATACGGCATCAACCCCCTCACCCCTTTTGGATTTAACCCCTTTGCCAAGTGATCTTGTGATAAGCTTAGATGGAAGCAAACGGGCCGAGGCCATGAAAAAGCTATATGACAAGGTGAGGTTGCTGTTGGAGAAAAAAAACCAAGAAGTTGCACGGTGAACCAACAAAGAAAAAAGAAAGATCATTCTTGAATCGGGAGATTAGGTGTGGGTGCACCTAAGGAAGGATAGATTCTTGTCTAAAAGGAATGCTAAGTTGATGCCACGGGGTGATGGCCCGTTCTAAGTATTAGAAAGGATTAACGACAACACCTACAAGATTGATCTACCCCCAAAATATTAAGTGCACAACACTTTCAACGTGTGTAACCTCTCTAGGGTGGAAACTGTGGAGGATGACAATGATCCGAATTTGAGGACAAATTCTCTTCAAGATGGAAATAATAATAAGGGAACTCCTAGCTCGAGACCTTTCACACGAAGTCAAGCACGTGAGTTGCAACGACTCCAAGCCTTGTTCACATCCTTGGCTGTGTGTGAGGCCCTTGTGAGCCCATCTAAGGGCCTATACTTATTAAAGTGTGAAGAGGCCCAACAAAACACCCTAAACCCCCTACTTAATGTCAAGGGTATTTTGGTCTTTTGTCCATTCTTTGTAATTGACTATATAAGCCATTTATTAGGGGTAGTCTTTTAGTTAGTTCATTAATATCATAGAAGACAAAAAGACTTGTAATATTTTTTACTTCTCTTTCTCATTTGGAGAGGCAAAAATCAAATCTCACTAGTAGAGTGATACTAGTGTTGTATCTTGGCTAGAAACTAGGTTCTTGGGGTTCTTTGAGTTCCTCTTGGTCCAAGTAAGAACTTGGTATTGATATTTATTAGTCTTAGGGTCCTTTCTCTTGTTAGGGTTCTTAGATAAATGAATATTGTGTGTCAGGTTTCTATCTCTTTTTTGCAAATCTTGTTAACATTATGTTGTTGAATCTAAAAGTCTAGTGAAGTTGTGTGGGGCTCTTTCGATTCACTAGCAATATTGCCTTTGTTGTTCTTGTTGTTAAACTCTTTTCTAGTTCAAAACAAGTGTTGCAAGCCTAGTGAAGTCGTGTGTGGCCATTTTTCGATTCACTAGCACTTTGTTGTTCATCTTGTTGTTCTTGTGGTGGTTGAAATCTCTTGATACACACTTAGTCTTGTATCAGATCCATGGATGAACATCTAACATATCTGGAAATCTAAATTCTTGAAGACTCTTGGAGGGATTCTTGAGATTGCTTTTGAAACTTGGGGGCTAAGGTTTTCTATCTTTTAGAGAGAATGTCTTAAATTAGGGGAAAGTGAGTTAATAATGACGTAAATACGTTTTTAGGGATTAAATCCCGCATTTGGGCGGAATAAAATCAAGGAAAAAGACTGTTTTAACCTTGGGCACAACTTTAATTTTTCACGAAGTTTTTCCGATTTGGGCCCCTGGCGCGACGCAGCGCTGTCGCACTGTGTCACTAGAAAATGACATCTGAGAAATTACATGGTGGCGTGACACGGTATAATCGTGTTGCCACTTTGGTTGCGAACTGAAAGTGCACTGCAACGTGGTGTAATCGCGTTGGTACACTGGAAATTGACAATTGTGGATGGGTCTATTGAGAAACGCATCAATATCGCAAAGCAACACTTAAAACTGACAATTGCTAGTTTGGCTGCTCCGCGACGCGCTGATGACTCGGGTGGTACACTGTAGTACTAAAATGGCCATAACTCTTCGCCCGGGTGTCGAATTTGGGTGAATTTTATATCGATGGAAAGATTATTCAATTTTCTATACAATGGAAAGTCGAAATCTTGAAAATTACATATGAATAAAATGATATTTATTTTTGAAGCTAGTTCTTGACATTCTAGGAGAGAATTTAAGCTAGAAAAAAGTACGGGGTGTTACACTAATACATTATTATATTTTTTGCTTAATACTTTATATGTGTAAAAATTATCTGATACATTGCACTAAAAGTTAAATATCTTATGATACATTATTTTATATGCAAATACAACAATATTATATCAACTATTGTATTGTTAATTTAAGTTTCTGATACATTAAATTATTTTGGTTGAGATACATCACTGTAATTAAGTTTGCATTTTACTTGACTTATTTTTAAAAATATCTGATACATTATATAATTTACATTAAGATATAAAACTACAATTAGCTTATATGATACGTTGCTGAAGAGTAAAATATCTTTTGATGCATAATAGTATAACAGATGGATGAAAATTAGTAATAAAAATAATCAAAAGTTTTGCTTAAATATCATAGCCATTTTGTCTAGAAAGTTTTGATATTTCAATTTATTTTCACGAAAATCAATGTCGTTCATATCATAATGAAATGGTGGAAATTAAAAAAGAAAGTTAATGGTGGAAAGATGGAGTTGTTAGATCTAATTGAGTAGTAGATGAGAACATGGTGGAAATTCAAAAGAAAGTTAATGGAAGTTGTAACTTGAATGTTGAAGTAGAAGATGAAAATGAGAACACGGTGGAAATTCGAAATGGGTGAGTTGAGAAAATCGTGGGATATATTTATTGATTTTTGGGCTTGATTTGTGGTACAGTAAGGGTATGTTGGTGGGTTTTTTAGATGTATCAGAAAAGAGGCAACTATTTTGAGTAAAAAGGGATTTTTGTAATTAGTTTAGATAGATGGGATTTTAAGTAGTAATAGAAACATAGGGTGTGGTTATAAGTAATTTAGCCTAAAAATATACTAGAAAGACACATTATTAATATTATTGGTCAATTGACCTACACATGAATACTAATATTAAAGTAAAGAAAAAAACTGTTAGGAGAAAATTTTTTCGTAAATTATACTCTTAAACGACTACATTGTGGATTCTATTGTGTTTTTGTATGAGAAGGGGGTATTATATTTATAGAGTTTCAAAACTTTTCCTCCAAGAAAGAGGTTAGCCAAATATGAAAAATAATTATATTTTTCTTCTAGAAAAAATAAAAGTAATTATGGTACTAACTTTATTTTCTTTTAAGAAAAGTAAAACTTAATTTTGGTAAAAAAAATCAAGGCAAAAATCTTAACAAATCTTCCCTTTTTGGCTTGATTTTTCATGACTTCATCCGTCTTCTTCACACGATCTTTATATATCACTAGTTGCTTACCATTATTAAAAATTGACATGGTTAAAAAGTGAAGCCCTATGCGTTAAAAATAAAAGCATGGATTGATATTATTGGAGCCATGTGTTATATAAGTGAATAGGGTTGAAAGTGGATTCTTGTGCATTGAAAGCGAGCATAGGTTAAAAGTGGAACTCATGTGTTAAAAGTATATGCACGAGTTGAAAGGAACCCAAGCATGAAAAGTAAGCAGGGTTTGAAAGTTAGAACTCATTGTTGAAAATATGGTTGAAGTATATCTCCACATGTAATATTTGGATTATTTCTTTTATTTTGACAAGAAAATCTTCATTATCGCTAAGTTGGTTGCAAATTGATTTCAACATATCCTCTATTTGAACCATCGGACATGTCTTTTAGTAAGAAATTAGGAGTAAATTTTTCTATAAATAGAGGGGTTTTGTTCATTTTATAATCGATCAATCTGATGATCTCTCATTTCTCATGAGAAATAAAGAAGTCTCTCATCTTTCTCTCTATTTATTTTAGTTGTTCTTACTTTATATTTCATCACACGTTATCGGCATGAGTCTTTCACTAATTAAAATTAATTGCTTTTCGGTTGAGTCATCAAAAACCCAATGATACCATTATTCTACCGGTAAGGTTCTTTAGGTATGATTTTTTTATTACTTTCTTATCTTGGTGTTGTTTTTCTATTACATTCTTATATTGGTGCTTAAACACCATGGAGGTACAAGGCTAATTAGAAAAAACAAAACAAAAAAAATACTTATGTTGCTTTACAACATACCACACATAGAATCCTATATCGATTTTTACATAGTATCATATAGATTTGCAAATTGTTGTTACTGAAAATTTGTAGTACGAATTGTCCTAATTTATATATTACTCCGTTCAATTCCACCAAAGGAGTTAATGTGAGTGAATAATTTGATTAGATAAATTTTTGAATAATTTGATTAAACAAACTCACTTTCAATTACCAATGGGTTGTATCTTTGTTTATTCTGTGATTATATTTTATTGTAGTTTTACTCACTTATGCACAAAGTGGTGATATTGTTATAGGTTCAAGTTTAAGTTATATAATACTTTGGCCAATTTGTTAATTGAGGTTAAGACGGTGGATTCAAGTCTCACCACATCAAGAGGGTAAGACATCGGGTTAGGGCCCGATGTATTATGATGATAAGATGTTGGATTCAAGTACCATCTATTTATGCCTAAGACGTCTTTATATGGATAAGACATCGAGATTGGATCTCAATGCACTATATTGATGATATTATGATGGCTAAGGCAAAATAATAGGTGTTTGATGAAAAGTCATGAAACATATCACATTGAGATGTTCCATTCTTGAAGCGAATGTGGTAGCGATATATGATAAGTTTGAAAGATGATAATTTGTTCCATTATTGAAGTGAATGTGGTAGCAATATATGATATACTTTGAAAGATATGCATGCCTCAATGTGCTCCTAAAGTAGCAAAACAAAATCTTGAAAGAGGTTATAACTTATCATAATTTGATAGGCTTAAGGCATGATTATATTCCATTCTTGGTGAATAGGAAGCTTATTAATGCAAACGTGCAGTTGATTGTGATGATATCACAACTGACCTCCGAAAGAGGCAGAATAAATGAGAAAAGTTATTTTGAAATCTACTTTTAAAGTAGTAAATCTGAAATTTATTCATGCAATAGTAAATTTGAAATTTACTAAAGAAAAAAAAGTACATGTCATGGTAAACTTGGAGTTTACTAGCATATAAGTTCATGAATTTATATGAATGATTGTGTCATCTCGAAGATGTGCATATTGAGTATCAGACATGTATTGGAGAATTAGAAAATTCTTCGAGAATTATTTATGTCATTTGTTCTCATGATAAGTTGGTTGGACCAACTAATATTGGAATTGGATCTCTTAAAATCTGAAAAGTATTAAAGGTGAATAAGGGTCCATTCACCTGTAATGTGATCTATTGAGATGCATCGATATAAGATAATCACATATACGTTTATTGTCAACCTGCAGCTTGGCATTCATAAAGTTGTCTGCTCAATAAAATTGAGTTAAGAGCATAATTTTTAGATTGTGTAATCAAAGACAATTCATTTTGATGATGATAGTATGGCATTGAATGCTTTCGATAAATATCTAAACCATTGCTAATGAGAACAAAGTTTCATGTGTTGGTCTGAAATATGATATGTTGCATACAATAGCACTTGTATCCATTAGACCAATAAATTATGATTATTTCTTTCCTCTTAATTGGTTCAAGGTCAGGAACCAACTATTCCATCTAATAATTTTGATGTGCAGTATACGATTGATGAATATACTATGATGCACAAAGATGGATTCCTCAAAGAAGATGTAGGGTGTATGTTAGTTTTCCTAACATAGGGGGGAGATTATAAGCAGCTATGAAATATGTTAGGAATTATCAAAAGATAATTTAAGTCAAATGCCGATAGCATCTCATATTTAAGCTGCAAGTGCTCCTATTTTGTGTTCATAAAGGACAAAAATTTATGCATGCGTAAAGCTTTGTAGACCAATCGGTTCCAAATGAAAATAATCCTTGGAAAGGAGAAGAAGCAAATAATCATAATAAAAAGGCAATGTGCTCTTGAAGAAGCAAATAATCATAATAAAAAGGCAATGTGCTCTTGAAGAGTCTACGACATAACACATCATGAAACCTTATGAAAAGTTTAGATACCTAAATAATGAAGTAATGATATCTCACAATATTATGTCACACCGTGAATTGGTACAAAATGATATATCATCAATATCTTTGATACAATATTGACGCAATATTGTGAGAGATTACGAAAATTTGAATTCTACGTTTATTTAAGCATGCTGTCATAGAATCACTTATCAAGTGACATGAAAGGATGCATCTTGGTAAACATAAAACTTATTTGATTTGCAGTCCAGTCACTTGAAGATGTCGTATATGATATGCTAAATATTGTCACTTGACAAAAATTTGTATGAAAATTTCAAAAGGATTCAAAATTCCGAAGAGGCATATAAAAATCAAAAAATTTCAAATGGGACATGGCGGATGAAGAATCACGCCTTATCCTTAAAAGTTGATGACATTAGCTAATGATAAAGTGTAAGACGGCAAGACTTTTTTACCTTACAAGGTAAAATAAGTCTCACGTTATACCCTTTGACTGCTCACTTAACGGTGCATGCATGCTTTTTCACAAGTAATTAATAACGATATATGTACTCTGTAAAATTTTTGTATATTTCCAAATAATTTTCTTACGTTATTAATTTGTCGTTACATATGCTTACTTTCTACCAAAATTTAGCCTGAAATAAGGGGGAAATTGTTATCATGAATATAATTTGATTCATGCATCTTCTTGCTTTAATCCTAATTTGCCTTTCTTCTTTCTCACTAACTACTTTTAGTCTTTTCTTTTGCTTTTGTTTTCCTCGAGGATGTGATGTGCGAAGGGGGAGGGGGAGGGGGGATAAGTGTAAGCAATTATATATATATATATATAAATTTTGTTGTTTTGTAAATTAAAACAATTCAAAAAGAAGTAACGAAGGTGAAAGCATAACGGAAATCAATTCATTATTGTTTTATAAATTTTATTATTTTCTCTACCTATTGAGCGATAATATTGTCCAAAAATTCAAAAGTTACTTTAATGAGATACTTCTATAAGTGACAATTTGAGGAATTAACTCATAAAACTTAGTAAAAATTCAGTATGAACTCATAACATGAAATTTGAGTATTATAGGCCATAAATCAACAATTCTTAAAAAAAAAAAATTGCAAAATCCGAAAAATACCTCAAAATTGAACTATAATATTTTTTTGATTCTCAAGCACGGAACAACAATAACGTAGGACCAACGATTAGAAATCAACAAAAATAGTGTTGGGGAGCAAGGACCAGTGAAAAATCAATGTGGATTTTTATAAGATTTTGGAGGTGAATCGGATGAATAAAGGTAAAGAATCCAAGAAAGGGAAAGTCTTTATATTCATTATATAAAACTCACTATATTTATGAGTCTTATACTTTTCATAAATATAACTCACTTTTTTTATGAGTTATATATAAAAAAGAAAGATAACTCACAAAGAAGTGAGTGAGTTTTATACTTATTATAAAACTTAACTCTGTTATTCAACTTTCGTTAACAGAAAAAGGTATAACTCATTTTTTTTGTGTGTGAGTAAACCTATTTTAATACTACTTTAAATATATGTAGGTATAACTCTTTTTTTTTATTTTTGTGAGTAAACCAATTTTAATACTACTTTAAATATATGTAGGTATAACTCTTTTTTTTTTTTTTGTGAGTAAACCTATTTTAATACTACTTTAAATATATGACATATATTGATACTTATTTTATGTAGGTGGTCTATTCTGATCGTCCACTCTTCCATAATCATATCACTATCCAAGTGGCTCACATACATTACATGAAGCAATTGAATGAGTGAGAAATTTTTATAACACCACATGTTAGAAAAAAATTTTAAATGTACCAAATGTGAACAATGACAGCTTTATTTTGGAAAGATGAAACATTTCTATTAAATGTACCAAATGTGAACAATGACAGCTATATTTTGGAAAGTATCTTTTTATTTTTGGATATATTATGGATCAAATTGATTTAAAAAATGAAACAATTTATACAAATTATATGTTTCGTCATCATTTTATAAAAATCATTATGTATGAATATGTTAAATACTTGTGACTCGATTAAAGTTTTGGTCTCCTCTCAATTTATTGATTTCTTTAGGGACTAATTAGAATGTGTGATAATCTTGGGTCCATCAGGTTTGCATCAAAGTGTTAAGGATCATTTGGTAAGGAAGAATAAATTATTTTAAGATTATAACTCTATATTTATTATTTTTGGGATTAATTTATTTTACTCGCGAGATAAAATAAAATAATTCTAAATTAAATGAGTAAGATGGAATATCTCACGTTTAATCTCGAACTATTCACCTTATCTAATGTACCAGACGATCCCTATAGCTAGTTTTTCATTAATTTAAGTCCCATTGCGGAGGTAAACTAAGGTTACTGCATATGTAATCCTTTCCTTTTTTTTTTCTTTTTCATTGTTATTAATTGAAATGTAATTTTCGTTCCTTAATTACTTTGCTCTTATGGGGTTGTAATTTTTTGTTATTTTTAATTTATTTTTTTAAAATGTGCTCATGGGATTCTTTTTCTTGATGTTAGTCAATACCTTTATGCATTTAGAAATTATGAATTTTTCAGAGTTACATTTAAGATGTGTATTATTTACCTAATATAAATTTTACTACACCATGTTTATATACACATAACTCACCTTCAAATCAGCTATCAAAGGAGTTGCTTGATCGGTGAAATAACAAATAACATTCTTTAAATATTCTATTTTTAATTATGATTATTAATTTAAATTCGAAACACATTTTATACTACATTAACAATAAAATTAGCTATTTTATTTAAAAAGCAGAATAACTAATCCGATAAAATATCTGAACCTCATAAAAATATTATTGTGTGTCCAATCTTTGATTAGTTAACAAACCACCCCCAAGTGATTGAGACAAAACACATGTACATGAAACTACTAAGTCATGAGAAATGAACCTAAGTCTCTTACATGTTAGAAAAGTGGAGAGTAAATTCTCTGGATAGTCACCCATGTTTAGGAATTTGCCTACAAATATCATTTTTATTTTAGTTAGCATAAAAATATCACTCAACTTTTTCTATTTTTCTTAAAATATAATTAACACCTCAAAACTTTCTCTCTCTTATTTGGAATGTCATGTCATTTAAATTTTTTTTTTTTATAAATAGATCTATTTAACTTATCAAACTTATTTAACTAAAGTTTTATCCTAATTCTTTTTTAAAAAAAATTACACATAATATACTAATCATTAAAGATTAATTTAATTACAACAAAAGCATGAATTATTTTATTTTATATGTACTTTTCAAAGTTTCTTTTATTTACTTATTTATTTTATCACTTAATACTATTTAAAACTCAAGTACTTATAAAAATTGATACTCATTTAATTTTTATTTATTTATTTTATATATTAAAGATTCTTAAAATGTAAAATAAATAAAAACGACAGATTTCATAGTTTAGACATTAAATTTATTATTTATATGAGAATAAAAAAATAAAATTCACTTTTTTGGATTATACAAAAGAATTTGGATTAATATAATCCAAAGATATTATATTACCTTCAAATATAGAGTAATATAGAATAAAAAATATAATTTTTTATTTAAAAGCATTGATGGCAAACCTACGGTATTTTTTGTTACCAAACAAAATTCAATTAGAAAATTTTAATGTGTATTATTACCTGAAAATTTAATTTGAACATAGATTACTTGGAACTTTTTATGTAAGATAATTTTTGATAAATATATAGTGAAAAGATGCTTTTTTTTTTTCTTGCAAAATTCTTACAAGTAATTGCCCGTAAATAAATCAAGTAAATTGGTAAGATAAGACATAAAAATTTAGAAAAAAAATTATTATTTTTAATTTAGTTTCTTCACTTTTTTGTGATCATTATATTTATATTTTATTCTATTATACAATTAAACACTAATTTATATCCATACTTCATTCTAATCCATCAAAAGTAAAGAATAATTGATTGAGTAGTAATTTAAAAATTCATTTGTAATAGCACTGAAGAAGGTATCATTTTGTTAATATTTCTTAAGAAATTTAATTTGTTTCAAGACTACATAATTTTCTTTCCTTCAAAATAGGAGATTTTATTCTTTTATTTCTCATATAAATAACAAACTTAATGTATAAAATATGAAATCCATCATTTTATTTCTTTTACATTCTAAGAATTTTTAGTATGTAAAATAAATGATAAAAAAAATTATTGTACCAATTCGTATAAGTACTTGTATTTTAAAACTATTAATAAATGGTGAAATAAATAAGTAAATAAAAGAAACTTTGAAGATTACATATCAAAAAAAATAACCAAAACTTTTGATGTAATAAATTAATCTTCAATCATTAATATATTAGGTGTAATTTAAAAAAAAAGAATAAAGCTTTAGTTAAATAAGTTTGATTAGTTATACACTTATCAAAAAAAAAAAAATTAATGACATGGCATTCTAAGTAGGAGAGAGAAAGATTTTGAGGTGTCAAATATATTTTAAAAAAAAAATAAAAGTTGGATGATATTCTTGTCCTAAATAAAATAAAAATAATATTTATAGAAAATTTTTCAAACATGAAAAGTGGATGATTCTATTTCTTTTTTCAACATTCCAAAATGTTGACAACGACAAGTCCTCCCTATAAAATAATATCTTCCTATAATTCGAAATATTTAATTGTGGGTGAGATACCACCAACAGAAGTATGGTCTCCGCTTAAAAAGAAGATATGAATTTATTGTTTCACATATTCCTATTTTTTCATATATTATATTTTTTATATTTTCTCCAAATTCACCCAATAAAAATATAGGTTTTGATCATAATATAAGTTACTATTACCTTATTGTATTACGATTCGATTTCTTGACAATCTCAGATTTGAACAGTAAGTTTCAAGTCACCTTAAATAGAGAGCGCTTAACCTCTAATATGAAACTTTTTATGTAAATTCAGATTCAGTCGAGCTCCCATGCAAATACTGAACACTTCAAATTGTAATGTAAATAAATAAATAAGAGAAGATATATATACAAATTTACATCAAACTAAGAAAAAATTCTCAAGTTTATCTCAAATCAAAAGGAGCAATTCTCGAAATTGTTGATGGCCTCTTTACACCTACAATCAGTGATTAAAAAGATTTAATGATACGCCAAACAACTAATAAATACAAAACAAATCTCCTAAAATCCTAATCCCATGAATAATCCTCATAATATAGTACACGTAGTTTTTTTAACCATAGGCATAGATGAAAAAAAAATCTTTAATTAATTAATAAGATAACTAATTATTATGAATTCAGAGTGACCTATCAATTTTTCGTAATGAAATGCGACGATCTAAATAATTTATTAAAAATTATAAATAAGTCAATTTCATTACTGTTATCATGAATTCCGAATGACCAATCAATTTCTCGTGACAAAATGCCATGATCTAAATAATCTGTCCAAAATTGTAAATAATTCAATTTCAAATCACTAATTGTATATGAAATACTATAAATAAAACTGACAAAGAAATTTCTCAATTTATAATTATTTATCAAAAATACATCATTTATTATTGTAAACTTCAAAACTAATCTAAAATTTTAAAAAATATACCTCTAGACAAATTCAATTCAAGAAACTGCAATTTTGATAAAGAATATGAATGATAGATTTACGGTGAAAAACATAAGAGAAAGTAATAAGGCAAACATTAAGATCTACTATAAAAGAAAAATTCGTAAAAAAGAAAACTTAGAAATACAGAAGCAATGTTAGCGATAAAGTTCATGAATGAGATTGTCCGACAATATTTTTTATATATATAGAAGACCCTAAATCAAAAAGGAATTAAAAAAGTAAACATTGTCTAAACCAAAAAGGAATTAAAAAAAGTAAATATTATAGATTCCAACACCTAAAAAAAGAGCTAAAACGCGAAAAAAAATAAAATTAAAGAAAAATACAAATAGACTCCTACTTAGAAAAAACATTACCTAAATCACAAAAAAAGAAGAAGTTTAAAATGACAATCATAAATACAAGACATTATTTATGGAAGTGGCACCTCTACTTAAAAAATTAGCACAGACAAAATATATTTTAAGAAAACAACGAAAAACTATACTAATAGCAAAAAGAGAACTCGAATCTCTATTTTAGATCACCTGACTTTTAAAAAAAAAATTAATAATCAAAATTTAGTATATTTAGTTTATTAGGATTCCATATATATTTTGCTGGTTATTTCTTTCCATATATTTCAAAAGTCCTTAATCTCTGTCTCATATATTTTAGGAGTGTTTAATTTCTATCATATATTTGTAGGAGTCCTTAATTTGATTAAATAATAATTTTTTTTGAAAAAAAAAAGGTGAAAAGGCAATTTTGTCTATTGAGGAGACTTTTAATGAAGGGTAAAAAGTTCAAATCACTTTTCTAAGAGGCTTCATACTTTTAATATATTATAGATTACATGATATCCCGGATATGATACATTATTTAATCTCCCGATACATAAGCTTATGATACATTACTAACCAATTAGTTGGAGATAAAAGAGAGAAAAACGATAAAAATGCCTACAATTGAGGAATTAACACACTCAATTTAAGATTTTTTCCGTTTAATTAGAGAAAATCTGCAACAACTTTATTATTTGAAATTTGAATAATCAAATCAATCTTCATTAATCATAATCTTCCAAAACTAATTTCTTCTCCAATAGTTCATTCCTTGTTCATCATAACATATCTCATTTCCTGCGTTCAAAAAAAAATTGAACATATTATAAGAATATGATGTATCAGGTGAATCTCATATCACACACACATACACACACACACACACACACACACACACACATATATATATATATATATATCTTTCTATGTATCAGAAAACGAATTTAAAACTTAATTTCTTTATATTTATGTATCAAAATAAGAAATATATATTGAATGTATCAGAAATCATTGATTACCTCTGTCAGAAATAGTTTTATGTATCAGAATGCATGTAATATCTCTGTCAAAAAAAATATCTACGTATCAGAAATAATATTTACAATTCCGTTTGTTTCATTGTACATTATGATACATAAATAGAATGTATATGGACAAAATTTATCAATCTGATACATAAGAATCATACATTTGGTAATGGGTCTCTTTTCACAATTTTTTTTTCTCTTTGCAACATCAACAACAAACTTATGAAGAAGCACGTTAATGGAGGTTGTTTGTGAAAATTTTCTGGTGGTCAATGGCCATAAACACATACTACGACTTTTTTGGGGTCTCTTTTCACAACTTTTTATTTTCTCTTTGCAACATCAAAACAGACTTATGAAGAAGTACGTTTATGGAGGTTGTTTGTGAAATTTTTTCAGCGGCCAATGGCCATAACACAGATACAACGATTTTTTTTTTTTTGCTTTTTGGAATTTTGTTAATAAGAGTTAATTACAGATGAATTTATTGCTAACTTTTATTACTTACCTAATGATTAATGATTTAATAGCCATGTTTTCTAAGGAAAATAGAATTTTCCTTAATCTGCAACTATGTCAAGGTGATTTAAGGAGAAAAAATAGAAGTTGTGTGTTATGTATCAAATAAATAACTTGTTTAGAGATTTAGAAGGGATTTTTGTAATTAGCTTAGTGGGATGGGATTTTAAGTAATATAGAAAACTTAAGGTGTTGTTTTATGTAATTTATCCTAATTTTAATATGTATCTCCAGGCAGCCTCTCGCGGGAAGATGGCCCAATCTCTCTTCTTTCTTTTGATTTGAGATTTGATATCCTCTATAATATATGAAAGTATCAACATAATCTCATAGAGTCGTTTGGTCTGAATGCTACATGAAGAACATAAGCTAGATAGTGGAATAGGAAGGCCTACCATGGCGAAAGAAAAAAGATTACTTTCATCTTCGCGTTTAACTCAAATGTAGTTGTCATCTTTTATTATTTGGGAATGTGAAGCGCTATCGAACTAAAATATCCAACAGGCAATAGCTCTCTAAAGCGTTTATTTGATCTATATATATATAATACTCTCTTCGTTTAAAAAAGAATGACCTACTTTCCTTTTTAATCCGTTTAAAAAAGAATGACCTCTTTCTTTTTTTGGCAATACTTTAAGTTCAACTTTCCACATGATATATTTAAGACCACAAGATTAAAGGGCATTTTGGTACATTTGACACAACTTTAATTTAAGGCCATAAGATTTAAGAGTCTTCTTTATTTTTTTAAACATTGTGTTAAGTCAAAGTAGGTTATTCTTTTTGAAATGAAGGGAGTATTATTTATTATATGCACAATATAATTTTCTACAAAAGGTGTTTAAATGATATATCATCCGTAGATCAATGTAACTCCACTGAGATGGGTATTAACCAAAGGAAAAAACTCTAATCTTGACAATTTTTTGTTTTTTTTTCCTGCATATTAGGACCAAGATTTTTTACAAATATGAAAAAAAAAATAAAAAAAATTGAGGCATTATTAATTCATTTAAATTAGTATATTCAATTTTGCAAATAAGAAATATAAGTATACTCCTAATAAAAAGAGGAGAGTTAAAATAGAGAAGAAATTTCAGAAAATAAATGTCACTATTCATTCAAGAATATATGCGCCACATCAATATGATGTGACATGTGAAACATTTTTGTAAAAATTTTCTTATCGGAAAAGGGCTTAAAATGCCCTTCATCTATTAAAAATGGTTCAAAAATATCTTTTATTCACCTATTGGATCTAAAATGTCCTTTCAGTCTATCTATTGAGGCAAAATTGCCCTTCCATTTAACAGATCAATTTGACCCACTTTATTACTGAGGTGTCTTTTTTTTATTGGTCAAATAATTATTAATTATTAATTAAAATTAAACCCCAACCCATCTAAGTCCTAATAACCCGACCCACCACAACCCGCCCAAATCCATTGATCAATTCATGTCGTGCTTGCTACATATTCCTATAACTAAGTTACAAAGAAGAAATTAATCCTTTAAATAATTACTTGACTATATGATTAAGCAAACTACTACAAGATGGAGAGCTTTGCTCACTATTCCATGGATCTTGTACTGAAAAGGGGGAATAATCCTTTATTTTTGCCATCGAAAATATAGTTTTGATGTCCATTTCTTGCTTCTTAATTGAAAGATTCGGTGGTTTCTCACTTACATCTGAAATTGATGGAATTGAAGATCCCTCTAATGTAGGTGTTATGTTATCTTCCGAATTCGCCCATTTGCTTAGCCTAAGTTGTTCCAATTCAATCGCCACTTCCATCATCGATGGCCTCATATCACGATGAAATGCTAAACACTTGAATGTCAACTCTGCTACCTTGTGAACAGATGAAACTGTCCATGCATCCATATGTAGATCGATAAATGGATCGATAATTTCATCTAAGTTACCCTTTCCTATTCTGTTAATTGCCAATGCAGCCAAGTTTATTTCGTCTTGAGCACGAGCAAAGTTCACTGCTTTTAGCCCCGTTATGATCTCAGCAAGAACCATGCCAAAGCTGTAAACGTCGCTCTTATCATACAAATGAAAGTTCTGATGATACTGAGGGTTAAGATTTCTCGGAGTTCCTTGTGGTGCAGTAGAAATATCCGATGATTCAATCATACCGAGTCTTGAATGTTCGAAATCGGCAACTCTTGACATCTCTGTGATATATTGGAGGGTGCAATGCATTATGCAGATAAGCTATAGCTTGTAGATGCCCGACAATGAATTGATCAACAGATTGAGGCGGATAGTGGTAGGTCAGGTGGACTTAGATGGGTTGGGGTTTTATTTAACAAATTAATTATTTTAATTAATAATTAATAATTATTTGACCAATAAAAAAAAGATACCTCATTAATAAAGTGGGGTCAAGTTGATCTGTTAAATAGAAGGGTAATTTTGCCCCAGACTAAAAGGACATTTTAGGCCCAATAGATAGATGGAGGGCATTTTTGTACCATTTTTAAAAGGTGGAGGGCATTTTAGGCCCTTTACCGTTTTCTTATTTTGGGCTTTATCAATTTGTGATTAGTGACGGAATCAAAATTTTAATTTTAAAAGTTCGAGATATAAGAAAGAAAACACAACAATATCGAACAAATTGAGGTTTACTACACATACACAAGAAAAAGGATAAATTACATAAATCCCAAACTTAAGAGATTATATTATTTAATATCCCTTACTTTTAAAAATTTACATAAAATCTCGATTTTCAACTTTACTCTTGATACATATTAACAAAACCTCACATCCTGTTTTTACTCCATCATTAACTCATTCAAGCTATTTTTTTTTCTAAAGATTTTCTTCCCTAAAATATCTCCCTAATTATCATCAATTAAATCATCTTCCTTCCTGATTTTTCTCCTCCATTAACGCTTAAATCATCTTCCTTCCTGATTTTTTCTCCTCCATTGATGCATGCAACTTTTTTTTCCTCTCCTAAAATCTCTCCCATTTTAAAAAAAAATTATTGATACATATATAAATTTATTTATTTATTCATACATGTTTATTCTATTAATAGTGATTTATATGAAAGATAAATATGATATCATTATATGGGTATTATGGTGATTCATCCGATAGATATATTTTGTATGATTTTAACGGGTGATACATATGATATTAATGGGTGATACATATATTATGGTGATTCATATGGTAGATACAGTTATTTATTTCAATTATTGAGTAATTCATATGATATTAATGGGTAATATATATGGTATTATGGTGATTCATATGGTAGATACAATTATTTATTTCAATTAGGGGAAAGGACAGAAATGACACTCCAAATTAAACTATTTCCATGAAAATGGTCATGAAATTTAAATTACACTTTCTAGTCATTTCAATTTACTGACTTGTTTGATACATTTTACACACCTTCTATACAGTTTCTATACATATCTTATACATACAAATATTCTATACGAAAATTATACAGTTTTGATACACAATTTATACAATAACCTTACATTTTTTTTACATGTTTTATACAATAATTATATAATTTTCATACACTTTCTATATATTTTTATATATATATTTTATACATATACATATTTTATAGAACTATACAATTTCTATACATATATCTTATATAGATACATATTCTATTTAACAATTATATTGTTTTTATATAATTTAATTACTGTTTTTAAATAATAAAAAAATAAAATATTTGATCAGTTAAAAAAATTATAACAAAAAAAAATGGAAATATTTTTAAAAGGACCGAATTGCCCAAGTTGAATACTGTATCAGTATTGTATATAGAATGTATCAGTATTATATATGGATTGCATATGGACTACGTAGGCCAAAATGACCCTAATTAGGGAATGACTATAAAGTGGAAATAGTATATTCGACTGGTTACTTTTTGGAAAGTTTTTAAACTTGGGCTATTTGTTTTAAAAAGTGCTATAGAGTGTCCTTTTCCCTTTCAATTATTGGGTGATTCATATGTTATTAATGAGTGATACATTTTGTTCACACTGTATCTAAAAACGGAGCATTCATCCCCATCACCCGAGCTCACTGTTCCGGTGAACCAGTGGCGGTTCACTAAAAAATGACCCACTCACTACCAAAAATCCCCATAACAGCCTACCAAAAAAACCACCCCACCGGCGTCATCAATTATTGGGTGATTCATATGATATTAATGGGTGATACATTTCAAACTTCAAATAGATGTATCACATAGTAATCCCCTGCCACCAAATAATAATTCAAATAATAATCAGCGAAGGTGAATGGCAGGAGGGTAGGCCGTTATCGAAGAAGACAACAACTGGGTTGGATATTGCGTAGCATCGGCACCGCAGTGTCAAGAAATTTCAACGCCAGTGGCATGCCAGGCAGCGAGAAGCTTAGAGGCAATGGCTGTGTGCCCTGGCATGCGACGCTGGTCGCTTTGAATCTTACCAAAGATGAAAATAAGGAGGTAAGTTAAAGCTCCAACGATCGAGATATTGAGCAAGTACTAGATGTTACCATATCAAGCGACATCGTAATTGAAGTCACAGTCTCCGGCGGCGAACGACGAAAGAGAGAAAGTGGAGTTGGACACCATGGAAGGTGGGTCAGCAGAGAAAGTGGATGGGATCATATTGGATTGATTATGCGTGATTTGCTCCATAAAATAAAAGAGAATCTATTATTTTCTTAAATAAATATCTTTATCAGTTTCAAATGTATCGATTTTTTATATGTATCACCGTATAACATATGTATCACCATTTAAAAAAATCGTAAAATATAATTAACAAAATAGTCAAAATTTTATGTAATATCACTTAAAGATTTAGGGATTTATGTAAGTATAATCTTGATTTTATACCAATAAAGTAACTTTATAGGGTTAGTTGAGAATAAGGATGACGAGGAGAAGCAAGTGAATAGGGAGGAGTACAAGTTAACCAAGAGAGAGGCTAAGTTAGCAGTTACGACCGCTAAGACAACAGTTTTTGAGAGACTATATTCGAGTTTAGAGGAGAGAGGCAACGAAAAGAGGTTGTATAGGCTTGCCAAAACTAGGGAGCATAAGGGTCGGGATCTGGACCAAGTAAAGTGCAATAAGGGGAAAGATGACAGAGTTTTGGTGGAGGACGTTCTAATTAAGAAAAGATGGCAGTCGTATTTTCATAAGCTCTTGAATGATGAGAAGGATAGAAGTATTGTGTTAGGGGACTGTCGGCGTTTTAAGATGGAGGAAATCTGTGAGGCTATTCGCAAGATGCGAAGGGGCAGGACGACGGGGCCCGATGAGATTCCAGTGGATTTTTGGAAGTTTGCTAGCGGAGCAGGGTTGAGGTGGCTAACTCATTTGTTTAACAACATTTTCAAAACCGCTAAGATGCCCGAGGTGTGGAGATGGAGCACGATGATCCCTTTATATAAAAACAAAGGGGACATTCAGAGTTGCAACAACTACGGTGGTATTAAGTTTTTGAGTCACAGGTTTATGACTGGTCGCTCGACGACTGAGGCAATTCACCTAGTGCGGAGGCTGGTAGAACAGTATAGAGAGAGGAAGAGGGATCTTCACATGGTGTTTATCGACTTGGAAAAGGCGTATGACAAGGTCCCTAGGGAGGTTTTTTGGAGATGCTTGGAGGCGAGAGGAGTCCCAGTGGCGTACATTCATTCGATTAAGGACATGTATGAGGGGGCGAAGACTCGGGCACGGATGGTGGGAGGGGACTCCGGGCATTTCCCGGTCTTGACAGGGTTGCACCAGGGATCGACTCTTAGTCTGTTTTTATTTGCCTTAGTGATGGATGTGTTGACGCGGATATACAAAGGGAGGTACCTTGGTGTATGCTTTTTGCGGATGATGTAATTTTGATTGATGAGTTACACCGAGGTGTCAATGATAAGTTGGAGGTTTGGAGACAAACCCTAGAATCTAAAGGATTCAGGTTGAGTAGGACCAAGAAGGAGTACTTGGAGTGCAATTTTAGTGGCTCGAGGCAAGAGGAAGACGTGGTAGTAAAGTTGGAGTCGCAGACGGTTTGTAAGAAGGATAGTTTTAAGTATCTGGGATCTATGATCCAGGGGAATGGAGAGATTAATGAGGATGTCTTTTACCGTATTGGGGCAGGTTGGATGGAATGGAGGCTAGCCTATGGAATTTTATGCTATAAGAAGGTGTCTCTCAAACTTAAGGGTAAATTCTATAGAGCTGCGGTCCGGCCGGCCATGTTATATGGGACGGAGTGTTGGCCTGTTAAGAATTCTCGCGTCCAAAAGTTGAAGGTGGCAGAAATGAGAATGTTGCGTTGGATGTGCGGATTTATGAAGGTTGACAAGGTCAGGAATGAGATTATTCGGGAGAAGGTGGGAGTGGCTTCGATGGAGAATAAGTTGCGGGAAGTGAGGTTGAAATGGTTTGGCCACATGATGAGAAGGGGCACGAATCTTAGGTGTGAGAGGTTGGCCTTGGAGGGTTTCAAGCGGGGTAGGGGTAGACCAAAGATGTACTAGAGAGAAGTGATTAGACGTGACATGGAGTAGTTATAGCTTACTGAGGACATGACCCTCGATAGAAAGGTTTGGAGGAAGAGTACTAAGTTAGAGGGCTAAGGTGTGTGGTCAAGTCGTAGTCTGTAAGAAGGAGGGTTAGGCGTAGCTTGGTTGGTAGTTCTAGATTTGGGGGAGGGGGGTCTTTGGCTGGGTAATTGCACTTCTTTTTTGTGGATGATGCTTCTCTGTTATTTTATCATTTTGCTCGCCTTTTGGTCTACGGTCCTTCGTCTTAAGCCGGGGGTCTATCGGAAACAACCTCTCTACTCCCTCGGGGGTAGTGGTATGGACTGCGTACATTTTACTCTCCCCTGACCCCACTATGTGGGAATATACTAGGTTTGTTGTTGTTGTTGAAAGTAACTTTATGGGGAAGCGAGCTCGGATGTATCCCTTATGCCCGGGTCTTCGTCTTTGGCCATGTATGAAACCCACTAGTTAGACTAATTTAGATTTGTGTGATGTAAGACTTTATTGAAGGAGCACGTGCTCAAAAAATGACGTTTCTTTATTTCGAAGTTCGAATACGAAACTTTTGAGTTAAAGCTGGATATATATATCACCATAATCTGAAGTTGGTATCATTAACACAACTAAAATGACTACCTTGGATTCGTTTTAAACGCCGCTTAGTCACCTTCTATAGAGAGCGATTTAATTTTTGAGGTGGAACTTTTTTGCATGAATTTAAATAAACCGAACATAGCTTTCATCACTTACAAGTTATTTATCATTGTAGGTACTCTCCAGAATGTTGTCATGGTACTTGGCTAAAGCTATTAGGGATAAATTTGAAGCCCTTGACGGAGGCCGGGCTAATGAAGACGGCCAAACCGCACTGGCAGGCTTCAATCCTCTTAGCTGGCAAGCTTCTGAAGATGAGGTGTACACGATACCTCAGGCAAATCTTACATCACAATTCACAATGAAAGAGAAAAAGTAAAGAGCTTGATAAGGAATAACTCAAGTTTGTATGATATGCGCGCTTTTGAAGCTCAATGTAGAGTTGACCAAAGACAAATTTGGTGTTGGACTAGGTCCAAAGTGGACAATACGTGACATGACATTATGTCGCGATTGCAAATCACTTTCCGGAGAATTGAGAATTACAATGTACCAATAGGCAATAGCAAACTAACAGTGTTAGGAAGTTCACTAGGGTGAAAAAAGATTATGCATTTGATGGAAGTCAAAACAAAATGAATGGCATACTATATCTGTTTTGTACAAAGAAGAAAACTGAAATTACAAGCAAAGTCAAACAGAATAAGAAAGTGAAAACCTGCTAAAAATCAATTATACTGGAAAAAATGTTTACATCTGTCAATTAAGTAACAACTAAAAAGGCCAAAAAAAGAATTTTTAAAAAAAAAAGGTCGTGTCGTCGATGTATGGAGGTGAATAAAGAATTTAAAGCTTGTAACTTTATCTACTTCATGCAAAAAAAATTCTTGTCAATTTTGAAACAAGGTACTTACTTTTTCTCTTCCATCTTCCAGCCTGAGATTTGGAAGGTACTCCGATCTTCGATATACAAAATGGTCATGTGTGTTCCCATATACTTAACCTCCAAAATTTGCAATCTCATTTGGTGGCTACACATGCATTCACTTTCTGTTAAATCTTCATTATTCAGGTACCCTATTTGTTGATCACTGCCTGAGAAGTTCTTGGTTTCGGCATAGGTCACTCCTTTTTGTCTTCAGAAGTTGAATCGTGATGTTTCTCGGGTGACTTGGGAGGATTATCTTCACTTTTGGATGACTCCAGTTTGTGTGCTGAAGTTGTGAAATCTTGATGTTCTTTGGATGTGCTGAGAGACTCTTCACTTTTCTCAGGTGATTTCAAACCATCATTCTTGTTATGGAGTAGATCTCTTGAGTCTGCTTTCTCAGAGTGTTCATTTGTTGAATCCGTTTTAACTGTTGGTTCCACAACATTCTCTGATTTGTCAGGTGAGACTATTTTCTGCGGTGAAGTTGTGGAATTATGCTGACTTTTCGATATGTCTGGAGATGGTTCATCATTATGAGACAAGTCAGTAGAACCATCCTTTTTGGTGGATTGATCAGTGTTATCCTTTTTTCCGTCTTTCAGCTCAGCGTCCTCTGCCTTGTCCTCTGTAATTTTCTCAACTTCCAAAGGTCCAAGCTTTGCATCAATACTTTTGATTGCAACTGTCAATGATCTTGCATCTCGAGCTGCTGCCAGCCGTCCAGGTGATGATGCCTGTTTGTGAAGAAAAGAATATATCAACACGTCAAGTGTATTCATTGTTAGAGTAGTTTCAATCCAATGAAATGCCTTTGTGAATTAGATTCAACAAATAGGTCTAACATTCCATTTTGTCTTTGATTACACTGCGAATTGCCTAGCCAAGGCAACGTGCGACAACTTTATTTCTCGTCTGAAATATCCATTGGAACACTACCATTTTCTTCACCAACTATATCTCCTTGTGTTGGTAACGGGGTCACAGAGTAGAATATGACTGTTAAGAAAGACAATGTAAGGAAAATAGTGGCAGGACAGGAAACACTGCCCCAATCTCTGAACTAGTTAGATATAAGTGCACATTTTGGTCTTCCTATTTCTACTGCGTTTTTTCTTCCTCAACATTTTTATACGCTTTCGAGAGATAAACATTCCAAACAAAAGCAGCAATCAAGTTAGTTCAATATATCCAACAAGAACATACCAGTGTAATCCCACATGTGGGGTCTGGGGAGGGTAGAGTGTACGCAGACCTTACCCCTACCTCGTGGAGGTAGAGAGGCTGTTTCCGAAAGACCCTCGGGCTCAAGTGAAGCAAATAAGTACAATATATCCAAGGAAAGAGAATGGAAGCACCATTTAATAACTGACCTCCAACAATTGTTCAGCCCTTTTCTTCAAAGCGTCGAAAGATGCTTCCTTGTGAATAAGTTTTAAGATGTGGATTAAGTGTGACTGAAGATTCTCTAGACGATGTTGATCTGTTTGGCATTGAGGAATAGTAGATACACAGCCTACTGGATAGAAAGGACAGTTGGCAAGCTTCATTGGACATACAGTTATACAGTGCCTGTCCATTTCGCGCCTCATTAGTGTTTCTGGGCATTTCTGCTCGCATTGAAGCATTTTAAACGGACACATAGAGTCATGCAGCTCAAGCTGAGCTGCACTATATCGAGCATTACATCCCTCATTTTCACAGGTCAATTCCCTGAAACTGCACGAGGAGATATGTTTCGAAAGCTCTTCTTCAGTTTTAAACTTCATATTGCAGTGATAAATGTTTTTGAAGTCAATATTTCTTATCGATGTTTGTGCCACTGCTATCCTCCTCGACATCAACCAAAAGCCATTCATTTCCAATTCTTGTACAAAATCATCTATCTGTTCCTCCCTCCTTTCACTTAACATCCATGCTGATACTTTGCTGAAAAAGTTCCTCTTAGACTGTGCAAAATCATCAATAAAATCCGATATAATGTCATGAGGGTTGTCTAATACTTCAGTAACCGATTCACCTTCTAAGACGACAGATTCTGCAACAAACATCTCGCTTCTCTGGACAAGATAGTCCACCATTTCTCTTCTAATATCAACAGCCACAGAAGCGGGGCTCTTCAACAAACCGCCAGTCGTATTGTCAATACAAGCAGAGGCTAATCCTGGAAGGAATTCATCCGCTACCTTTTTAACCATTTCTGCATCAAATAGATCACAGCGGAAGAGGGCAGCCTCGTCCTCTTCCACTTCCTCAATTTCTGCTGGTTTAGGTTCCTTCACTTCCTCTAACTTCACTTCTTCAAATGCTGATGTTTCGATTTTCCCTTCATCTTTAGGGGGCTCCATGTTTAAAGAAGCTTCGGACATGTCCAAATAGGTTTAAAAAACTGCAAACAACGTATTATGTTTAGCACCACGGCTACTGAAAATGAAAACGAGAAACTCCTGAAAGACAATATGTCTTCAAAAGCATGACAGGATGATCTTGGCTGGTGAAATAAATACAACAACAACACACCCAGTGTATTCCCACAAAGTAGGGTCTGGGGAGGGTAAAGTGTACTCAGTCCATACCACTACCTCAGATGAGATAGGAAGGCTGTTTCGGAAAGACCACCGGCTTAGGACTAAATATGACTGGCGAAGAAACACGAATATCACTGGGGTAAAGAAAATTTCAGATTCATTCATTTAACCGGTTAGCTACATGCTTCTGATTAGAAAATATAACATGGTTTTCCTACTGTTTTGTAGCCAGATAAATAAATGCAGTAATATAGATATGACACAACAACAACGTGTAATCCGACAAATTGGGAGTCTGGAGAGGATGGTGCGTACACAGCCTTACCCCTACCTTACATGAAGTGCAAGGGAAAAGATTGGCTCATCCAACAGTAAAATAAGTGAAACAGGTAGCCCTGACTTGTATGCACAAAAATGTGATAACTGAATCTGATGGAGAAATACAACAACAACTTACCCAGTGTATTTCCACAAAGTAGGGTCTGGGGAGGGTAAAGTGTACACAGTCCATACCACTACCTCAAATGAAGTAGAGAGGTTGTTTCTGATATACCCCAGCTCAGGACAGATAAAAGTATAACAAATAAAAAATATAAAAATAAACAACAAAATGGGATAACACACCGCTAGATAATAAAAGAAACAATACATTGACAGAGCAATACTATAAACTATCTATTCGAGCTCACAAATATCATCAGGCCACTACGAACAAGAAACTCTAGGCATAGATACAAACAAAGCACTCCTCCCTGCAACTATGGATGCATTCCTACCCACCAACCCTCTACCCTAATTCGCGTCCTTCATACCTTCCTATCAAGGGTCATGTCCTCCATAAGCGGCAACCGCTCCATGTCATGCCTAATCACCTCCCTCCAATATTTATTCGGCCTACATCTACCCTGCCTAAAACCATCCAAGTTAGCATACAAAGGGGTGGCCTAATGGTCAATGAAGCGGGTTCAAAACCATGAAGTTTCGGGTTCAAATTCGAGCTCAAATCCCTCGCGAAGGGAAAAACACTAGGTGATTTCATTTGTATGAGAATTTTCTTTAACGTGAATCCCAATGCTTTCTTGTTCCCCTTTACCCATTTTCCTTAAAGATCAGATCAGTTAAATTGCATCACATTATTAAGATGTGATGACAGTAGATCCCATGATTATAATGCTGGGATTATAACTAGGATTACTTTGTGGATAATCAATCCACTTTGTATATGGGATAAGTTAAACCAAGATCTTGTGTAAAAATGATATTGGTTTCAACTAATACCTTAAACCAACCATGAGATAAATTCAACCCCAAAATTTATATCGGAATAACCCACATAGGCCCTTGAACCAAACATAGGCGTGGAGCTAGGATTGCCATTTTTTGGGTTCTGAATTTTAGAATGACGACTTCAAGTGATAATAACTGGGCTCTAAATCTAGTATGTGCACATATTTAAATGAATTCTCTAACACACATACACCGTTTAAACAAAAACTACTGGGTTCAGCCAATCGCGTAGCTGGACTTCCAGCAGTGGCAAGAACAGAGTCATAAACAAGTTGTGGGTTTGGTTGCAAGCAAGAACTCGATGGAATCATAAACTTCGCGCGTCTGACCATAAATTTAGAAAATTTATCTTCAAATGTCTACTTAGTCATTTACTTCGATCAAGATTTTAAAAATCTGATCTTCAAATATTTTCAGGTTCCCAAAAGATTTGGGAGAAATTCCATTTTCCACTCACTAAAACTTCAAACTTTTTCTACGTAAAATGCATGTCTAAACACAGCTTTAAGTTTCAACTATAAAAATTAAATTAAAAAATTTCAACATCAAAATCTATGGCAATGGGGGAGAGCTTCAAATCCTGAATACGCCTCCGGTTACCCATACACATTAAAGTAAAAATTTGATCTTCAAACATCTCTTTTTACCATGAAATCAAAATCCTCCGGTTACCCATACACATTAAAGTAAAAATTTGATCTTCAAAACATCTCTTTTTACCATGAAATCAAAATCCGATCTTCAAATATTTTCAAGTTTCCAAAAGCAAGTTTGCCTTTTTTTTTTTTTTTTTAATTATCATGGTGTCCGGGCCAGCTTCCGCGCATGCACCTCGACTAATTCCATACCTGCCACCTCCCACCAGCATCCAGTAACTCTGTCAACTAAGGCTAGAACAGATGAGAAGAAATTAACTAATATTTGTCCAGTTTGTAAGCCATTTTGGGGGATAAATTTCACTTTCACTCACAAAATATCAATTTTTTTCCAAATAAAATTCATATTCAAACACAACTTTCAAAAATTCAAATTGTCAAATTTCAACTTCCAAATCTATGACAAAACAAACGCTTCAAATCCTGAATCCTGATAACCCAGAGCCAAAAAAAAAGTCAAAATTCAACAGATCAATTAATGAAGATATAAAAAGAGAGAGAGATCACCTCTAGCTTCTTGATTATAAGATTGGATCAAAATTGAAAAATATGGAAATGCAAAAATAAGTATGAAATTAAAGAATTTCTAATATATTTTTTTTGGTGAATAAAATATAATACCTGCAAATATTGATGAATTGCTAATTTGTCTCCGCCCAAATTGATGGGGAAAAAGTGAAAAGCTCCATTTTGTCAGGTGTGCCTGTATATATAGCAGGCAATTTTGTCCGTCAATCAAGTTACCCATAACGTATAATTAATCACGAGATTATAGTTAGGAGGAAATTATTCATATTTGATTAGTATAAAAATATAAAATATATTAAATAATTTATTTCGAAATTAGTTATTTTAGAAGTAAAATTTTATTTTTATCTCATCTCAAGTGGCCATTTGGTGTGAGGTCTATGGTATAATAATCTTGTGATAAAATACAGAATTAGTATTTTAGATTGTGTTTGGTTGGATGTATTAGTTATTCGTGAGATTATTTAACCTACTATTTATATCACAGTGGAGAGATAAGAAATCTCGTATACATTGTCTAATAACTAATTTCGAAAATAGTTAATTCCGGGATAACTTGTTCCCTACCAAACAAATCTTAAATGTGGGATAACTAATTTTGAAATAGTTAAGAGAATTTCGAGATGGCTTGTTTTCCAACCAAATGACCCCAATATGCACTTTAGTTTGGCCTCATTTGTTATTTATGCCCTCCAATTTCAGATATACACAAATAGACATTTAAATTATTATAAAGTTGAATAAATATACGCACGTTTTATACAAAACTCACACACGATTTGATATGTAGGATAAGTGCATTTCATGCGACATGCGAGGTATTATACATACATCTGCTTATTTAATTTTATGATAGTTTAAGTGTCTACTTATATATGTTCAAAATTAAAGAGTATAAATATCAGGTAAAATAAAGTTAAATAGTATGTTAATGTATTATGCCAAATAACAATAGGTCAAGTTATTATCTCATAGGATTATTATATCATATATCTGGTAAAGTCCACCATCACCTTAAAGAGGTAAATAAAAGGTTGCATCTTTTGTTATAATAGGCACCCTACGGTGGAATCTTGTCCAGATTAACTATAGAGGTCCTCCAATCTCCCATTTGTTCTTTGCGGATGACCTCACTCTCTTTGCTAAAGCTGACACCCTCAATTTCTCAACCATTGCAAGAACCTTGAATAGCTTCAGCACTCATTCTGTCCAAAAAGTGAATTTAGCCAAATTCAAAGTGCTTTTCTCCTCCAACTGTCATACCTCTACCAAAGAATATCTCTCATCCATCCTTGGCATCAAGGCCAGCAACTCTTTTGGGAAGTATTTGGGCTTCCCCATTTTCCAGGGTAAACCTAGCTCTCTGATTTCCAGTTCATTCTTGATAATATTAGTAACAGATTAGCAGGCTGAAAAATTAAGTTCCTTAACATCGCTTGTAGAACCACCCTTGCCAAAGCTAGCTTAGATAGTATACCCAATCATGCCATGCAATACATTCTTCTCCCCACGAAGATCCATAACCTCATTAATAAGGCTCAAAGAAACTTCATTTGGGACTCCACTGATTCCAAAAAAAAAAAAGAATGCATATAATTAATTGGGATACTATAACCCAACCCAAGAACTTGGGAGGTTTGGGGATGCAACAAACCAGTATCAAGAATGATACTCTTCTCTACAGATTAGCCTGAAGACTCTACTTAAATCCTTCTTCTTTATGGGCAAGAGTTCTTATTCAAAAGACCAATTCAAATGCTAGAAGACACCCTCCTCTCACTCTAGAATCTGGAGGAGTGTCCATAGAGCTTGGAACCTTTATGCAGATATAGTTCAGTGGTCGATTTATAATGGCTATAAAGTTGACCTTTGAAGAGATAGATGGGTCCCCATCCACCCTCCCCTTTTCCCCATTATTCAGGTCCTATCCCTAAGCCTTGCCCTTCTCTGCAATTTTCCTCCTTTTGACAAAATAGAGTTTGGAACTTTGAATCCCTCCCCTTTAACATTCCCAACTCCATTAAAGCCAGCATCCAAAACTCCTTCAAGCCTAACCTTCAAATCCAGGTTGATACCCCCCTCTGGCTTTCCATAGGTAATGGAGTTTTCTCCTATAAAACTGCCTACCACCACCTTGCCTCCCAAAGGCAACACTCCACTCGTACCTACCCCTGACTAGGGTGGATTTGGAAGCTCCAAATCCCTACCAAGATCAAATAATTCCTTTGGATCCTTCACCATGATAGCCTTCCATCAATATCATATTAGCCTACAAAGGTTTAAACATTCAACCTTACTGTCACAATTGTACCCATCAAATGAAAGATATCTCCCACCTCTTTTTCAACTATCCTCATGTCAATTCCCTTTGGCAGGACCTTGTTCATAATTTCCATGGTGATACTACTATTCCCTCCTATCTTTTCACCCCTCTAGATGGAATAGCACTTGGAAGCTTCTAAAAGACTCTAGTTATGATAACCTTCTTGACTGGGCAACTCTTCTCCCTTTCTATCTTTGGACCATCTGGAAGAATAGAAATTCCAACATGTTCAACAATAAAGATCTTTATACGTCCTTTAAATCTGCTTAATCTAAGGCTGTTGATTTTTCCAACTTAAACCCCTCCCAATCGCTAAACTGACTAACACCAGCTGGGTCAGCTGGAATCCCCCTCCAAGGAATCACTACAAGCTCAACACGGATGGATCTAGTCTTGGTAATCCTGGTAAGGGCGGCATAGAAGGAGTTATCAGGAATGTGAGTGGTGATTGGATTTTAGGATTCTCCTAGTGTTTCTTACATGCTACGAATAATTTTATGGAAATTTTGGCTCTTCGAAAAAGGCATGCAGCTTGTTCTAGAACATAATCTTTATCCCATCATTATTAACATTGACTTTGAAAATGTGATCCAAATGTTGAAATCTGGAAACCCACTGTTTAATCCTTTCATTCATGATTACAGGTTGATGCTAAGAAGATTAAGAGGATCACCTGTCAACCATAGCTATCGAGAGCAAAACAAGGTAACAGATGCTTTAGCAAAGGAAGGAGCAAAAAAAACCTTTTTGGAGCACTATAGGATTTTATTTAACCCCCCCCCCCCCCCCCCCCCCTTTGTAGTCCATACTGTTTGGGATGACATCAAAAGCAGCAGTTTTCCTAGGACCATTACAAATATGCAAACGCAGAGCCTGCGTCAAACTCTCTTTGTATTAGAGTCAGATTGAGCTCAAACTCCCTTTGCCTTATTTAAATCAATGCATTTCTATTTTACCAAAAAAAATCTACGTCAAAACATCGATACCTTAATTTGGTATGATTTTTTTACTTTGGCACTTTAAGTGGAAGGTATTCATTTTAAACACCTAAAATAGTCATAAACTGTATCACTTTGACACCCAAACTGAGTATAGAACACTCACTTTTGGGCGCGTGACAGCCTTTTGTTCGCCTATTTTTAATTTAATTTTACCTTCTTCTTCTCTATTTTTTCATCCCACTATCTTTCACCATTTTTTCAAGCTCAAGCTCCTTTAATGATACTCCTAAACCCCATCTATCTCTTAGAAAATAATTAATTTAAATATTTTCTTCATGTCACTTCTAAAAATATAACCTATGTTTTTGTCTAAAAATGTGTACGAAAAAATAAAAAAATAAATAAAATTGAGTTTCTAATTCAAATAAATTAGGAATTTGTTGCTGACTTTCAGTAAAAGAAGAAATCCAAGAACCCATTGTTGACTTATGTTCATTAATTTTCTAATCGAACACGGGCCTCCTCCTTCGAATTTTTTTTATTCCTTGAGAAATTCAACCTCCATTAATGGAGGTTAAGCTCAAAGAAAGTTGGGTGAGAAAGATGTTGTGGCCTTTTTTTTGGTAATTATTTGATCAAAAAATACGTGTCACTAATTCATTGGACACAATGGTCATGTGTTTTAGTACTTTTTTTTTTAAATTGTGGCCGTATATAATGATGTGGCAATTTCAAATGGGATGGAATAAATTAATTGATCGTTTAATCCATGTTGACAACGATTGAGACGCACGCGCCAGAGCCGATGCCAAAAGGTGCCAAAATGACACAGTTTGTGGCTGATCTAGGTGTTTAAAATGAACAACGTCTGTTTTAGGTGACAAAGTAAAAGTTTGTGCCAAATTAAAGGACCTGACGATGTGTTTGGCAATTAATCTATCATACTCACTAAATCATTGAGGATTAGAGTGTATGAAATAATAATCATAAAAATATATTTTAAAATAACAATACTAACAACATATTCAATATGTTCCCACGAAGTGGAGTTTAGAAGGGTAAGTGTGCGCATCTCATATCACTACCTCAGAGGTAAGATATAGAGGTTATTTTTGATAGACGTTCGGCTCAAGGCAAAATAATCTAGAAAAAAAAATAGTAAAGGAACAAGAAATAATAAAAATTATCCCACCCAAAATTTAGCATCAAAAGAAAATACAACTTCAAAATAATTTGATAGTTCATTATCAACAATAAAAGTTTAAAAATTATTTTCATAAGCAAAATATTCTTTTCTAGGCCTTTTACTCCTTCTCAGTTCCTCAATATTAGAGATTGATTCATTTTCTCTTTCAACGGATGCATAAGAGATTTTATCACAAAATGAAAAAATATATTAAAAAATTCAGTATTTTTTGTCTCAATTATAGTATTACTATCAAGTACATCATTTTTCAATACAAGAAATCCATATACAGCACTATGTTTAGCATATCCAATAAGCATGCAATCAGCAATTTTAGAATTTATTTTTCTCTTTTTATGTTCAGGAGGAAGAACTTTAGCAAGGCAACCCCACACTTTTAGATATTTCAAATTAGGTTTATAACCTTTTTCATAATTCATAAGGAGTTTTGCCAGTTCTTTTATGAGGAATTCTATTTTGTAAATGACATGCAGATAAAATAGCTTCACCCCACAAATTATCAGGTGCATTAGAGGTAATTAACATAGAGTTCATCATTTCTTTCAATGTCCTATTTTTTCGCTATTAGACTCAGGAAATAAAGCGGAGTTACTTCATGAATAATACCTTCTTTTTTACAAAAATTATTTAAAGATACATAATCTCCATTTCTATTAGATCTATTTTTCTACTAAGTTGATTTTTAACTTCAGATTTATAAGACACAAAAGCATTAAATGCATCATCTTTATTTCTAAGCAAATACAACTTAGTAAATCTAGAGAAATCATCAATAAAAGTCACATAATATCTTTTACCACCTCTATTCATAGTTTGTTTTAAATCACCCAAATCAGTGTGAATCAAAGATAACAATTCAGTTTTTCTATTAGTTGAAAAACATGACTTTTTAGTAATTTTAGCTTCAACATATATTTCACATTTATCAAAATTACTTGAATCTAAACCAGATATTATACCAAGCGATTGCATATTCTTTATATATTTAATATTAATATGTCCTAATCTAGCATGTCATAATGAAATAGACTCAATCATATAAGTAGAAGCTGATGCATTATCATTGATAATATTAAGTACATAACGTCCATGGTTACAATAGCCTTTTCCCATAAATATATTATTTTTTATCAAAATAATCTTATTAGATTCAATAGACACTTTCATTCCAGCTTTATCCAGTAAAGCCACAAAAATTATTAGATTTGCTCGTATTGTAGGAATATGTAGCACATCCATGGGGGCTAAAGTTTTTTCCGAAGCAAGTTTTAGGAGCACCTTACCCTTGCCCGAGACTTTAGCAGTTCTCGAGTCTTCATGGTAGACCATTTCACTGTCATATCCTATTGATGTAGAAGAGATAAATGCTTCTCGATTTGCACAAATGTGTCGGGTAGTCCCAGAGTTTACCGCTCATTCTTTTATATGTGCCACCATATTCACTTGAGAAATAACAGTTGCAATTATTTCATCTCCTTCAGCTAAATTAGCTTTGGGAGAATTTCTCATTTCTTTGTTATTTCTCATTCTGTACCTACATTGAGCGGCATAATGACCTGGTTTTCCACAAGTAAAACAAGTGTTTTTTCATTTCTTAAGATTGAGATTATTAGGCTAATAACCTTGAGACTTATTACCATACCTTATGTTGTTGTTGTGTTGTCCTTGTACTAAATTTGCTTTGAGTGCAGTCTTCTTAGCTTTGAATGACTCCGTTTTGTTGGTATCTTTAATTAGAATATGAGTTATTATTTTCTCAATGGTAAAATTTGTCTGCTTATGTTTCAAGTTATTTTTATAGTCACTCCATGATTCGGGCAATTTTTCAATCAACACTCCAACAATACAATTTTTTGGTAAAACGATGTCCTCAGCCTTTAAATCTTCTAGCAATCTTTGATATTCATTGATTTGAATTTTTATTTCTTTCATATCACTCATTTGTCAATTGTAAAATTTTCCAACCACAAACTTTTCTTTTGTTGCATCTTCAGCCGTGTACTTTTTTATTAAAGCTTCCCAAATGACTTTTTCTTCTTTGCAACTGCAATATACATCAAATAGTTCATTAGAAATTATTTGTAAAATAATATGATGACATACCTTATTGGCATATTGTCATGATTTCAAAATTTGGCTATCAACGTCTGTATCAGGTTGTGTTTGTGACAAAGCATATGCAACACTTGAAAGATTTAGAAGATGGTTGAATTTCAATGTGTATTATTCACTATTTATACAAGAAGGTAAGAGATATTCTACTAAAAATAGAAGATGCTAATTTTAGTAAAATCCTATCAACTTAATTACAAGAATATTACAAGAGATCAAATCATATCAATCACTTGAGAATAGAATATCTTCCTTATACGCCCCCTCAAGATGGTGATTGATCAAAAACGCCAATCTTGCACCGAAGATTTGCAAATTGAGAACTAGGGAGAGCTTTTGTAAGTAAATCCGCAAGTTGATCTTTTACAGAAATATGAGAAACACGAAGCTGGTCATTTTGAACCATAGTGCAAACAAAATGATAATCAACCTCGAGATGCTTCATCCGCGTATGAAACACTGGATTGGCAGTGAGATATGTGGCACCTAAATTATCGCAGTAGACAACTGGATGCCTTGTTAATGAAATAGCAATCTCACGAAGTAAGTTCTGAATCCACTAAATTTCAGCAGTAGTAGAGGTAACTGAGCGGTATTCTGCTTCAGTCGATGATCTAGCTACACTCCGTTGTTTCTTTGAGCTTCAAGAGACCAGATTTTTACCAAGATATACAAGAAAGGCACTGGTGGAAGAGCGGTCATCCTTATTGCCTGCACAATCTGCATATGAGAAGACATGAAGATCAAGCGGAGACTTACGATGAAAAAAGAGACCATAGTTCACTGTTCCAACTAAGTAGCGAACAACACGTTTGACTGCAGACCAATGATTTTTAGTCGAACGATGGGAGAATTGTGCTAGCTTGTTTACGGTAAAGGCTATATCTGGTCTTGTTAATGTCAAATACTGTAAGTTGCCAACTACAGTACGATAAAGCTTAAAATCATCAAGATGTGCGCTGTCCTCCAAGCATAATGAATTTCCAGTAGACATGGGAGTGTGACTACTTTCGCACCTGCCATTTGTGTCTTGGAAATTATGTCATTAATATACTTCTTTTGAGATAGGAAGATTCCATCAGACGTTCTCACAACTTGAACACCAAGAAAATAATTAAGAGAGCCCAAATCTTTGATAGAGAAGCGTTGCCCAAGTCTCAAAATAAAATTATCGACAACATTAGGATTACTCCCAGTAACAATCAAGTCATCAACATAGACGACCAAGTAAATAGTGATGCTCAACTGATTGTAAATGAAGAGACAATGATCGACTTGAGAAACTTGAAAACCCAAAGTTAGAAGATAGCTTCATAGTTCTGAGTACCAAGCTCGTGGTGCCTGTTTAAGCCCATAAATTGCCTTCTTGAGTTTGCAGACATGTTGAGGCCTTGTTTGGTCAACAAAACCTTTAGGTTGAGCCATATAAACCTCTTCCATTAGTTGAACATTCAAGAAGACATTATTAACATCTAATTGTCCTAAAGGCCAATCTCTAGTAACGGCTACAGTTAAAATAACTCAAACTGTAGTGTGCTTAGCAACTGGATAAAAGGTCTCAATATAATCAATGCTTGGTCATTGCGTAGATCCTTGACCGACAAGACGTGCTTTATATTTGTTTAATGTTCCATCAGAATTTAGCTTGACTCAAAAAATCCATTTAGAGCCAACTAGATTTTGCTTTGCAGTAGATGGAACTACCTCCCATTTGCCTTGTTTCTGTAATGCATGAATCTCTTCTTCCATGGTTGCCTTCCAATCAGGATTATTTAGTGCTCTTGACAAAGACTTTGGCTCAGATTTGATGTTGGAAGTATTGACAGGGACTTTAGATGGGTGTCATTGGCTTGGATGAGAGAGTTGTCTTTTGTTTCAGAAAGAGTGGTATGCATGCATAACTTTTGTGTTGGCTTATGAATATAATTCTTTGCTCTGGTGATCATGGAATGAGTGTTTCTTGGTAAGTCCCTGTCATGATTAGAAGATAATAAAGTGGGAGATGAATTTGGTGAGGAGCTCATACCTGAAACATGTACTGATGATCTCACTGACTCATCTGATGATGGAATACTGACATTTGAAGCCACTGGAGTGGTTGACCAGTGAAAGGACATTCACGGCCGACCAAATTTGTACTAGAAGATAGGGATTGTCCAATAGTCGGGAGGAACAAGTTGGGTTAGAAAGGGGTGAATGTGGAACGATGAAATGAAGAGTCCACTGGTCAACAGTAACATCAGACACCCTAAAATCACTGAGTTGGATGGTTTTAAAAGGAAACTCATGCTCCACAAAATCTACATGTCTTGAAATAAAAAGTTTTAAGGTGACTGGATCATAGCATTTATATGCACTTTGATTTAAAGAATACCCAAGGAAGACACACGGAGATAGGTTGTATTTTGTTTTGTGCATATGGTCTCAACTAAGGATAACACAGACAACCAAAAACACGAAGCTTCTTATAATTTGGAAGAGATCCAAAAATTCGAAGATATGGTGAATCATTATTCAATAAAGGAGTGGGCATTCTATTTATCAAATATGGAGCAGTTTGAAAAGCATATGACCAAAATGATAATGAAAGATTAGAAATGTGAAAAAACGTGATACATGTTTCAACAATATGCCTATGTCGTTTTTCGGTTGTGCCATTGTGTTCAGGAGTGTGGGGAGGAGTCAAAAAGTGAGAGATTTCATTAGAAGCAAAGAAATCCTTCAAACTGATAAATTCACCACCATTGTCTGAGTAAAATGAGACTATAGAATGATTAAAGAATTTCTATACAATGGCTTTAAATTTTGGAAAAATATGCGCAACTTCAGATTTTCTTTTCATAGGATAGAGCCAAACATATTTCGTATAATGATCCACAAAAATGAGATAATATTTAAAGTCATCAACAGAAACTAAAGGTGAAGATCCCCATACATCAGAATAAATAAATTCCAAATGACGCATTGATTTTATTAAAGAAACATGAAAAGAAGTCTTGTGCATTTTATTGCACTTACAAGAGTTGCAAAAAAACTTATAAGGATTTATTTGACTGGTTATATCAATCAACTGCAGAGTGCGACGCAATATAGGAGAGGAAGGGTGACCAAGATGACAATGCCATTGTAAAACTGTGGAGAGTTTCGTGGAATTAACAGTTGGGATAGAAGAAGTGGATTTTGCAGGGAGAAATGATGGCCACTCGTAAACGCCATCCTTAGGCTTTCCAACTACCAGAGGCTTCCTCGTGTAGTAATCCTTCACAACAAATGAGAAAGGTGAGAATTTAACAATAACATTATTCGATGAGCATAATTGATAAACAAAAATAAGATTCTTTTTCAATCTAGGGACACAGAGAACATTATTAAGGTATAAAGGCCTTGAATGAGAAGGTAAGAAAGTAGAGCCAGAATGTGTCACAGCCAAGTTTTTACCATCACCCAACGTCACATCTTCACTACCATCATAGTCGGAATGAATTGACAGATTTTGAAGATCTACAGTCACATGGTGAGATGCACCAGAGCCTACCAACCAATTAGGATTATTTTGGTTGGTGGTTTGAGCAAAATTTGCTCTTGGAGGAGCCCTTGTGTTTCCAGTAGTCGAGGAATTCGAGCCACCAATGGAAGATGGCTTAGACCAAGGAAATAACTTTCAATATTTCTTCACTATATGTCCAGCCTTGTCACAATATTGACAGATCACAGTAGAACTATCTCTATGATTCTTTGATGGGGCAGAATGATTTTGCCTCGGATTTAGGTTAGGTTGGACTTTGGAAGCAGAATAATGATTTGTGTGATTGGTGTGTCTATTTAATCCACCATTGTGAGAAGCATAATTTGTTGTTATTGGACTAGAAATGGTTGAAGCTTCATGAGCAACACTGCTCTCATAATCACAAAGCTTTTCATGGAGTTCATCAAAAGAAAAAGGAGTTTCTCACGCACGAATTGCAGCAGATAGCATCTTATACTCAGAGGGGAGTCCATTAAGAACATGAATGGTAACATTATCCATAGTTAGATTTGCTCCAGCAGTATTCAAAGTGGTAACAAGTTGCTTCACTTGTTGAAGGTATGGCGCCATAGATTTAGTACCTTTGTTCACTCGTATCAAAGACTCCTTAAGTGTAAGGAGACAAGCAGGCGAGAGTCGGGCATACAAATTATGGATATTCATCCACACATCATAGGAAGTTGCATCTGAAAGGATATACGCTGCCACTTCTAAAGTGAGAGAGGCTACAAGTGCACTTCGAAGCAATTGATCTTGTCGGACCCAAAACAAAAAGTTCGGTTGCACTTCGGTAGAAGTAGAAACAACATAAGAGGTGAAATTATATCCAATCAATATAGAACTCCATTGAGAATACCACAGTTGGTAATTGGATAACGAGAGTTTCACAGGAGCTTGAGCGTTTGTATTAATAGATATAAGTTGTTGGTCATTTTCTGGTAAAGTGGTGTTTGTGAGTGGTATGGAAGTTATAACAGTGGAGTTGGTATTAGGAATAGAAGGAAGGCATGGAAGTGCAGAAACAACATATGGAGTGGTGGGAACTGTTGAGAAATGAACATTAGCAGATGATGTTAACGATGCTGCTGAAGGGTTAACTGAAATAGTAATGGTCGTTGTTGGTGCAATGAAAGATTGAGTGGTTTGCTCCATGTGTACAAGAAAGTACTGGAGGACTCAGAGTTTGGGAAAAAAATTAGATTTGTTGCAAGGCGAGCAGCTCTGATACCATGAAAGATTTAGAAGATAGTTGAATTTCAATGTGTATTATTCACATATTGTTTCACTATTTATACAAGAAGGTAAGAGATATTCTACCAAAAATAGAAGATGTTAATTGTAATAAAATCCTATCAACTTAATTACAAGAATATTACAAGAGATCAAATCATATCAATCACTTGCGAATAGGATGCCTTCCTTATAACACCATGAACATCAAGTAGTGAAAAAATTCATTCTTGCCAGGTTTTAAAGTTTTTATTAGCAAATATTTCAATATTTGAAACTTCAGGAAACGACTTAGCATATGGTAGAACAACCGAAACATGAGTATTAGAAGTTGTGTCGGTAGTTGAAGTACCAAGAGTAGAATTATTCGACATAGTTTCTTAGATTGTTGGGGAACAATGATAAAATAATAATAACAATATTATTTAACTGTTAACAAAATAATAATATAACAATAATAATATTAGCAGTACAATAACATAACAGTATATAATAATAATAATACTAAATATAATAATATTATAACTGATATAATAATTATAACAGTAATATAATTTCTTATTGACAAATTAATGATACTGAATAATAAATAAATATTACTACAATATTATCTTAAGTGATATATTAATTATACTTGAGTCGTGCTATGCATTGTCCTAAGAAACTACTTCAGCAATGTGAGATGTTTCTTCGGGATTAAACAAGTACTTCTCTAATTAATTAGAGGATACAGAAATCAACAAAATTATTAGTACAACTACCAACAAGTTAATTTAGAAAATGATATAACTAATAAACCCCTTTTAATTAAACATATAATAATATAAAGGAGTGAAAGAAAGGAGAAAAAAAAAGGAGTAAGAAATTAAAGGAAATTTGGAAGAGAAGATAGCTTATTTATTGGCTAAAGTGAAAGCCTCTCCCTAAGACAAGTGTTAATACACTTGTCTTTCAACCAATTTAAGAAGAGTCACTCTTAACATATTTGTGACGGTGTAGGTCAAGTATAAAAAATAATAGCATGCAAAATGTTCAATTATGATTTTTAAAATACCAATAAATTATTTTAAAATAAACAAATAATTTTCCTACAATAATCTCTACCACAAAAAACTTGGATTACAAAATGAAGAAAACGTTAAAAGCATCACAAACATACTAATAATGCCATCTAACAACACTACTACAACACAATTTTATTCTTTAAGACAAAGCTAGAGAGAAGGATTAATGAACTATTGAATTAACTAAGTGCCATAAAAATGACACTATTAAATAATTAATTAACAACTTTATCTTCAACTCATGTAGAGCATTGCAAACAAGTTTGAAAAAAAAGAAACAACATGATTAAAAAAGTCAAAATAAAATACTAAAGAAAGCATGAAAACACATTCTAAAAACGGAAGTCACTAGCACCATAAACATTCAACACAATTTTATTCCCTAAAACAAAACTAAAAGAGAAGCATTAGTGAACTAATTAAGTAAGTATCATAAAAATGGCACTAATCGATATATAATATGAAGAAGAGTCATAGACAAGGTGATGTGGCACCTCTCTATGACTTTCATTTCTATTTATCTATTTTCTCCTCTCTTTTCGTTTGAACTTTTTCTCATTTTTTAAATTATTTTTCTATAAAAAATTATATATATAACTCATATCTTTTCATCTTCATAACATATGCTCTTAATTAGTATTAGTAACATCCATAACTCCCAAAACTCTAATGTTTATAACTTTAATGCATTATACCTTCAAGTTTTTGTTTAATGAAGTGGATGTTATAGAGTTTTCAGTTGCCCTAGCACATTTTCTTATCAACGAGTTCTTGTTTCAATTTTAGGACTTTATGCATTTTCACCCAGCTTGGATGATTCATTTTTAATTTGGCTCTTCCAGCCAGTACAACCAAAGGATCTTTGTTGGTCTATAATGTTTTCGACCTCCGTTTGCACTGTGAGGTCGTGTTTCTTACTGGCAAGTATTGATCTTACGCGATCATTATAAAAAGATCAACGGACTTGTTTAAGGTATAAATAAAAAGCTTTTTAGAACGCAATTTTAATTCCATCTCTTTTTTTTTTCACCTTGTTTTTAAAATGATTTGAATATGTTATGGTGTAGTAATATATTATATCTTGCAAATTTAATTCTTAACTACAGTATTTTTTTGTATTTTTCATGCTTAGTTTTTTTCTTCCGTTTTAGAATGATTTGGTTATGTTAATATTGTCATAGAGTTCATCTTTTCCTTACAATTCTTAACTGTAGTATTTCTTACATTTTTCATGTTTAGTTATTTTTTTATTGATGATATTAATTTTTATATCTCCAGATTACTGTATTTTCGAAAGTGAAAAAAGGAAGACAGCTCATGCGTGCATGTTGCTTAAGGAACTATATATGTTTTCTTAGACAAATTTTGAATAAGTTTATTGATAGAAAATGAAAATGTAAAATTAATTTGTGGTACTTTCTACAATATAGTTTAACTCATAAAAATTATTTATTGACATATAAAAAAGCAATTCTTAAGTTTTCTTTGTTGTTGTTGATTAAACTTTCTAATATTTTTAGGTTTTCATAGTTCATTATAATAAGTGGCGAAACCACAATTTTCATTATGAGAGTTTAAAAATGCATACGCTAACTAGCCTAAGGGGGTTCAGATGAAATCCTGAATATGTATTATGAGCTCTGCCTTTAATTATAGTCATATGTTGTTCTAAACTATCTTTTAAGATTACTACCAAATAAAATTATAATAGATATTACGTTCGATAAATTATTTACTAATGTTATTTGTCTTCCACAAGAATTCGTGGCTAATGAAAAGACAACAAAAATTATGCATAAATGTTTTATTTAATTATAATCTCATTACCATTGTATTTATAATTAATAGTTGATTATATCATTCGTTATAGAATATCTTTCCTTTCCTGCGCAGTCTACCGTTTCTAACAACAATTCTGAAAAGAAAAAAGAGAACGAACGAAAAAGGACAGAGTCCAAACGCTTTTCGTAATAGGTACACGAGAAATGTTTGGATTCTTTTTATAGTGGACTGTCTTGTGCGAAGCAACCCACAACAAAAAAGCTTCCCTTTTTTTTATGTTAGGGGAGCACTAAAATGCAACTTCGATCGGATGCGATCTCTATATATTGGTATATACCACTATATTGCTCTCCTATGTATGCTTAATCCCCACAGTTTCACTCTTTACTATTTAATATTTTGCAACAGTGTAATTATGATCAAGACTATGAGGAAAAAAAACATTATAGGTGGCAGACAAAAGGTTTGGATAAATATATGGTGATGGTGGATGCCTATTATTGAAGCTGCTAAAGTATGACACTAATAAGAATTTTTGCTAAAACTTAAAAAGTGTTAGCATCAATCAAATTATAATCTTGATTTCCCTCAATTTGAAAATTCAAGATTTACATCAGTATTCTCTATTTTTGTTTAAAAAAATATCCCTCCTAATTTGCATTAGGTTAATCTGAAGAACTTAATGCAATTGAAGTTTAGTATTTCACGATGTATAATAATTTAGTAATAATTATTTTTGAATTTAAATATCTTAACAGTTGTCACAAGTAAGAAGAAGTTTTGTCATAACCTATTATGCTTATACAAAAAAGAAATTTAGCGGAAATTTTTTATTAGAACGATAATAACATAGTGAATTTAATTAGTCACAAATTTATAATATTTGAACATTGAAAGGTTCACAATATACTTTAGGGCTGAAAAAATTATTTGTGTGTATATTGATATGCATCATTTTATACCATTAAAACATTATGTGATAGAGTTCCATAATTTAAGATGCTTTGATTATTTTTTAATATGTTAAAAATAGATTAAATTATATATTTAATAATGTATTTTGTAACAGCGTGATTCGCGGCTAAGTTTACTAGTTAATTAATTAATTAACAACTCCTAAGTAAAAGCGTTACAAATCAATGTGGGGTAGAGTGGGGGGTGGGGGTTGAAGATGCCAAAATAAAATGCTAAAAAAACATGACAAAGCATATTAAAAACGAAAGAGTCACTATCAAAAGAAACTTGAATTACTAAATTAAGAGATTACAAGCATCATAAACATACTAATAATGCCCTCTAAAAACACTAGTACAACACAATTTTATTCCCTAAAACAAGACTAAAGAGAAGCATTAATGAACTAATAAATTAACTAAGTGTCATTTTCATGACACTAATTAATTAATTAACAATTCTTAGTGCAGTAACACTTTCTAATAAAAACTCCAATGCAGTCTCCCCCAGAGAAGCCTTCGTTACGGCAAACGAGCGCGCAGTTGTGGTCATGCCCGCATGGACCCTTGAACCCGTGGCTCTGCGAAATGCACACTCTCCCCTCCGCCCCTCGGAACGCCGTTTCTGCATTCATACGTTCAATTTAATCAGTTATAACAGGTTATTGTTATATACGTATATGATTTGTTACGATGTATGCGACATTAGTGTGCACCTTAAACTCGAAAAATTAAAGCGTAATATATATGCATAATAGATACTCATCAAACTTGGCCTAGCTCACCTAGTCAGTAAACACTCTAAAATTGAGTATGCATGCATGTGATCAATGAGTAACTCCAACTTATAAAATAATCATCTAGACACTTTGAAATGCATGTGTGTCACGTTACTATCAGGTGTCCATGAAATATAGTGGGAACGAGTTGAAGTGTTAAGTTGTCAGTTGAGACCTGATTGAGGTATCTAAATATGCGCTCTCGAAAATGGAGTTCGTGCTTGAAGCTGAAACCAAATTTAAGTACTCCCTCCCTTTAAAAAAAAATGACTTACTTTCCTTTTTTGTCAGTTTAAAAAAGAATGATCCCTTTTCTTTTTTAGTAACTTTTATATTCTAACTTTCTATATAACATGTATAAGACCATAAAATTTAAATTTTTTTATATTTGTTTAAATTTCATACCAAATTAAATAGATCATTTTTTTTAAAATGGGGAATTATCTGTTTATACAAAGTGAAGGATATTAAAAGTTGTGGCCTGACTCTACCCTCGTAGTAGCAATTACGCCAAATGTTTAATGCAAATATTAATATGGTATGTTGTATTCTTTTCATGACTCGTACTACCTCAAAGTATAGGGAATTACTTTTACATTTTAGGGTGTGTTTGGTCTGAAGGAAAATAATTTTAAATATCTTCATATTTATAGATTCAAAATTTGAAAAAATCTATTTTTTTAGAAAACAAGTTTCTTAAGGAAAATAACTTTTTTAATAGAAGCAAGTTCTTCAAATAACGTTTCAGATTGATTGCGTCTTTCTATCCTGCATCACGTCTCATCTTTACTCCAACCCATAGCCCCATTCCCACCACCTCACACTCCTCCCTCAACTATAAATAATTTTAGGATAATACTTTTTACTTACATTATGAAATATAAAAAGAGTTAAGTAAAATACCATTTCTTATCTCAGAAGATATTTTTCAAGAAAATATTGAAACACAAATATATAATCATAAAATTTCATTAGGGGAAGCAATGATCATGGTAGGAGCAATAACAATCATAATAGACTACTATATTAACATTAACTAATTCAAAATATAAGTAAAAATCTATAAATAATAAAGTTGAAATGGGAATCATTTTTTCCTAAAAAGAAAGGAGGGAAAGGACTTACGTGAAGTAAACAAAATGAAAAAGAGAAACAAAAGAGCAAAAATTTTCCTCTCCATATTCTTTTTTTTTTTCACACAAAAATATTTTCGAAATATTGGTGTATATGCGACTAATAAGCCTAATGACAATCACTATAAATAGAGAAATGACAGTATCAATGCCATAATGTTTTAATACCTAATACTAAACTAAATTTTTTCAAAATTACACCTCAAATACCGTACCGAATATTGTAATTTTAAAATTAGGGATGTGCATTAGTCAGTTCGGTTCGGTTCAATTTTGTACATTATCAGTTTGATTTATCGGGTTTCGATTTGTAAACACTCCAAAACCAATAATCGAGCCAATAAGATATTCATTATCGATTTTCAATTAATCGATTTTCGTTTTAACCAATCAGAAAATACTCCCCTAATACTTCCTTGCTTTCTCTTTATTTCATTTAATTTTCTACACTATCTTCGTGTATAAAGTGTACACAAATTTAAGGACTACGACACAACTATAAAATACAAAAGATAATAAGGTAAGTATATAGAATCTAAAACCACTATTATATAAACGCAAATAAAAATATAATTTTAACGTAGTCCTACTGATTTTCTGTTTAACCATTAACTAAAGCCTTAAATCCTGAAATCGAACTGATAGTCCAACAAAAAAAATTACAAACCGTTAACTCAATAACCCTATTCCGATAAATTAATAACATTTTTATCGATTCGATTTATCGATTGAATCCATTTTTGCACACCTCTAAATTCTAATCCTTCAATAGGGAAATCTTTGTTTAATTAGTTAATACGTAATTAATTAAAAACTAAGCTTGCCAACACTGACTGACCAAGCTTTAGTTTACCAAGGAGGAATCACGAGATGGAGCGTTAAATTAACCATTAATTAATTAATCAAACGCTTAACTTTTGTGAATTCGAAATTTGACAATTTTTGTACTTTTTAATAACATTGTATATATGTGTTTAAAAATTTAAACTAAATATATATAAATATTAAATTACGATCATTTCTAAAGCAAGCAATCGAAGTTTTTTATTTTTCTCACAAACAAATGTATACAAACGAAAGTTGTTCACAATTGCAAAGTTAAAAATTTAAATTTATATAAGGAGATTTAAAATTATCACACCTCAAAATATATCATACCAAATTATCCGTCCCAAATTTCCTAATTTGATTTCTCATTTTACTTGTCTTTTTTCATTAATCAAGAAGAGACAAAAAAAAAAAATTCGTATTTTACCCTTTGCATTAATTACTTTTTTTTTCAAATTAAAATGTAAAAATCATTTAATAGGGGTACTATGGTAAACTAGCCATATTATTAATTATTTTTCATAATCAATGTGTATCTCAATTTGGGATGGATAATTTAGAACGGAGGGAGTATGACCTAAGATAATTTTTTAACCCTCTTTACTAGTATTTACTAAAACTTTACCTATGTCAAGTTAAAAAAAATTCACGGTTTATATATAAATAAAAAAAGCTAATTGTGTTTTTTATTTGTATAGTATAATTTTTTTCAATACACTTTATGAGTATAATTACAATATGCTCAATTCAAACAAAAAATAAAAAATTTGAGGTAGTTTAACCTTGATTTTAACCCGTAAAGTTTAAATTTTAAATTTCTTTTGCTATACGCTTAGCGGTTGCAGACAATATTTTTCAAAAATATTACTAGTTGTTAATTACCTAATAAACTAATACCTAGCATGCTACTCTATTATAGGTAAATAACATAAATTCCGACAGTTTGAATTTTAATTATAGAAAATTTCGATATTTTACATAATTACTGAAAATTTTAATTTTGAATCTGTTGAAATACATAATTAACTTTTGATACATCCAACGAAAATATATTTTTTCTTGGTAAAGATACATAATTAATTTTCCATACATTTTTTTCTACTTTGGGTCTGCCGAGTTACATAATATATCCAATGAACATATATTTTTTTTCTTTGTAAAAATACATAATTAGCTTCCGATATATTTTTTTTGATTTTGAGTCTGTCGAGATACATAATTAGCTCTCTATATATCCAACGAAGATATATAATTAGTTGGAATTTTTAAATTACTTTATAAGAAGTATAAATAACATAAATATCAACCCTTTTAGAAGTAATTATACTCTCTCCTACTTTTTAAATTATTTTACTCTCTCTCTATTAATATAATAGCATAGTCGACATATACATAGCATTCTGTGTATATGTTGGAATTTTTGTAATATGTTTAAGGAGTTGGGATTTTTTGTAATATTGAAAATATAAGTTGTGTATTTATGTAATTTTTAGTTATAAGAATGGGAGTTTGCGTAAATATAGTAAGTTAAAATATATGTTTATATTATTTTTTTTCTTCAATACAATGACGATTATAAAATAATAATTACAAATATGATTTAAATCATTAATAAAAACTTCGATATGCAGGGGCGGAGCTGCCCTTATGCTAGGGGGTTTATTCAAAGCTTCTTTGGTGGAGACTATATTATTTATATATTGCTAAAGTTATTTTTTTACGTATATATAATAAATATTAAACTCTCTTCAATTAATTTATATATTTAATTTTTAACCCCTTAATGAAAATTTTATCTCCGTTAATATCACATGGAGTGGGAAAAAGGGAAAATAACAAAAAGTTTTTTCTATTTTTGGAATTTAATTCCGAAATTATTTTCTAAATTTTCATTGTCAAACATCATAATTTCTAATTCTGAAAAAAAAATTTTAAAAAAAGAAAAAAAAATCTATGACCAAATGGGCCCTGAGTACAAAGGCAGACAAAATCCAGACAAGAGGGCGTGCATGGACGGCTCTGACAACATGGAAATCAAACCAAGATCGTTGGGTTGTTGGTGGGATATTATAATATTGGAGATTCTACATTAGATTATGAGATATAATTTGAATTGATTTAAAATTTAATGAAAAAATTAAGATTTTTAAAAATAATAGTTCAAAATATGTTTTAATATTTGTGTGATTATAAAAGTGTGAAGTATAAAGTTATTATTTCTATACGCATTCTTACCTTGCATTATTAAATAAAATTATTAGCAATTGTCTTTTATTGGAGGAATTATTAAATAATTTTTTTTGCAATTATCTTTTAATTAACATAATTATATTGGACGGGTTATTAAATATTTTTTTTGTAATTATCTTATAATTAGCATAGTTATGTAAATATTTTTTATATCGTCAATGCATAGGATTTAAATTCTTATACATGCATTTCTTTTTTCATTTTTGGAAATCTTCGTAATGTTCAAAAAGTTGAAACAGTAATATACTATAGTAAATATGATTCCATTAAGGTCTAAAAATCCAGTAATTCTATGAAAGACTTTATTAAAATTTCGATTCATCTACTTGAAATTTAAAAATTAATCTTGTCAAAATTTAACTTTAGATCCTAATTTGAAAATTTAGATTCGAAAATTAAAGTAGCTGAAGTGGATAAATTTTAAATACTTTATAAATCTCAATTATACGTTAAATAGAAGTCTTAAAATTCAACATAAGCCACTGACTAACTACAATATAACGGGTTTGTATAGTAAAATTACTTGTACGCATTGTACACTTTTTAGTCTTATCTTTGAAACAAAATAGCTTAACGTTTATGTTGCCCCGACTCTCCAAAAGAGTGTTATGTTTATGTCAGATTCTTTACAAACGTAGTACTGTGTGTTGCTCCGACTCTCTAAAAGAGTGTTTCGTCTATATCAGATTATTTACAAATGTAGTACTAGTTTTAAAGAATTCGACAAGACACCATTAACATTAAAAGAATTCAGACAACATAAATTGTCAGAGTATTTTACATGTAAAATTTGAAATTCATCAAATGGCTATATCAGTTACAAAGACTAAAAGATAGTAATTATTTTGTGAATTTTATGTATATTTGTATAAGTGACTTAGTGCAAGGAATCATATTCCCAATCTCTCCAAGCTTGGTGCCATATCCCTAATAGCTGATAATTTTATTAGATTCTCATATTTTTCATAGAAAAAGTAATATGCGCAAAATAAAAAGTGTAGATGATAAAAGATTTCACTCTTTTCTTACTTTATTTCCTTTTATCAATACCCTTTTATTCCTTTTATCAGTACCCTTTTATCTCTTCAGTACCTTTCATAGCTTTTTTTTTTTTTTTTAATAATCATGGTGTTCAGACCAACTTACACGTACCTCAATTAATTCTCCAAATACCATTCATTTCCATCAGCAACATGTATCAAACGACTCTGTCCATCAAGGTTTGGAATTAAACCTTAAACTTCATGGTGTTCAACCTACTTCATTGAACCATTAGACCACACCCTTGGATGCTTTCATCTTGCCCTCTTTCATAAAATCGGTTTTCTTGAACCAAAAAGTCTATGAAAAACCTCCTCTACCCTCACCAAGATAGGGTAAAGTGAGCATACACCTCACTCTCCCCGAATCAAACCCTACACACGAGACTACACTCCACTTGTAAAAAAATAACACTGGATATGTTACTGTTGTTAACTTTTATGATTTCACTTGGAACATTCATTCATTTACCTCCTTTTTTAAAAATCTTTCTTTACATTTAGGGCTACTTTAGCTCAATTCGTTTAGTCATATACTTGATTGCTCATACGAAGATAAAAGTCAAAAATTTTCACCAAAAGCTTCTGCAAAATGTTATGACCAAGCCATTATCGAGTAGTGTTCCCTTCTCATCACAATCATACAGGCAAATTGGAAGTCACTGCAAGGTGAATTCAACTGCAAATGCAAATATGTTGCTCGAACTTTTCAAAAATGTTGACATGGCACCAGGATTTCGAAAGCAATGAAACCTTACTAGGATTTCGAAATAATGAAACCTAACTATTGAGTTAACCTTAACAACAGTTGATGCTAGAGTGAGAGAACTAGCCTTATCTTGCAGGTAACGACAACGTCGAGTTGACAACTTATTGAATTCATCGTTTGGGCTCATAAAGGAGTCTGCGCACCAATGTCCACCATAAAAGGACCAAGCCATAACAAATGAGGAATTCTCTAAAAAGCCAAGGTCATGGTTTGCCCAGAGGGCCTACTTGGGGCCTTGAGAACTCAACAGAAAATGCAAAGGTTGCAACAAGCCGCAGGTTTTGACGACATCGAGTTGAC
>NC_061115.1:10540128-10621744 GCF_002878395.1 Capsicum annuum
CCACCGCAGGAGTCATTGGTTCAAATAGGTAAAACCTGTCAGATTGATTTTACTTGGTAATGGGAGAGAAGGCAATCGACAGATAATTGGTAAGTAAAGCTATGGACCGAGTTCTCACTCTAAACCAGTACCAGTACCGAATATCTATAAAAAAGATTTTATGCTTATTTCTTTCGCTTGTTTGAGACAAGTCGTAAATCTAGAATCGGAGAGTCCAAGCAACATAGACAGCAACAGATGCCCAACTCAGCCGGATAATTCTTCACGTATGTTTCATCTTTGATAAAACAGATAATGACCTTAAACAGAGAAATGTATCAAACCTCAAAAGACACACCACATGTTATCTAAACAAACACCTTTGTGGATAATCTACTATTGCATGATATACGGTTACTTTAATGTGTAACATGCTTTATGCCATCAGCAATATCGATCCAAAGGCACGATATATCAATCCGGTTCAACCGGAATAATATTTGACTATAAATTTCTCCTGCCAGAATAGGTTACAATACATATAGCAAATTCCACGAATTTGATGATATAATTCCTATTGAGCTTTCCAATTTCGACAAAGAATATGGTTAAAGAATGAAGTGAAAAACCAAACATTGAACACAGCCAACATTTTCGTTTCTCTTTATGTCACAACCAAAATGTTGCACCAGATAAATATGGAGTGAGGGATGTCGGAATTGAGTTAGCAACTTCATTCGTACTCGGGATGTGACTGCAAATACCTTCAAAAGGCAGTTTCCTTTTGCAGAATATGGATCAGCTTGTGTATCTCCTCCACAGCTAGTAGTAGCATGAGCCAAAATGTAATAATTGGACATGATTTCTACATCAACAATACTTTTGATATCTTTCTCATGTACACGACGAGAGACCATACAGCTAACCATGCTGAAACATATAGCAAGATCACACCAGAAGAGACAAAAGTTCCAGAACCTGATAAACTGCGGAGAAGATAGTTATACACAGGTCAAAGAAACAATCACATGAATCCTCAATCGACATTCCGTTTTCCTTCAAATATTTGTGGGAGTTTAGAACAGAAACGTTACCTGCTATCTCTGGTAAGGAGAAGAATGGTTAATGCAGTCATCTGAGTGGCTGTTTTCCACTTCCCCAAGTTATTCACAGCAACAGCCTGGAAAATTCATCACTTAATACTGCGATATATAAATCATGGAGTTAATTACTCTAAAGAGTAGAGAATAATAAGTTGATTGTGAACCTCTGAAAGTTTACCACCCTGAGAAGCCGCCCATTCTCTAACAGCGGACATAGTTATCTACAAAAAGATTTGCAAAATGAATCAAAAACCAGTGAGGAACAAGGAAGAGCCTCATATGATATATATTTGAGAAAGGTAATAAAAGAGCATCACATGATATATATCATATGGAAAAAACATATATTAGTTGCTCGGACTCTTCAAAAATGTTGCCGCACCCGTGTCGGATCCTTCAAAAATACACTATTTTTTGAGGATCCAATGTGCACCCATAGACATTTTTGAAGAGTCCGAGCAACTTATATTACACCTTGAGCAAAAGCGACCCCCAGGCTAAATATGGATTAAGATATCTAAAAGAGTATAAGAAAGGCCGCATGCTATGCAAAACTTAATAATCTAAAGTCAAGTTTGATAATATTTTGGTGAATACAACTCTAGTTAACTATTAATAAGTTCATCAAGAGTACCCCACAGTTTGAATCCGTGTTCTTAAGAGCTCTCGAAGGCCTCTTTCTTTTCAAGCTAAGTCAATAGGTGCTTGTGTGTTTCAGAAAGCTTATAACTCATGGCATTACTTGAGATATCCATACTTGAAAGTTTAAAACAACAACAAAAATCCAGTGTTGTCCCGTAGGCGGGGACATATTTGATAGTTTACTTTACACAAATGAAGAGGAACAGTTCTAACTAATTTCATTTCGGAAGAAGGATATGATAGCTCAGTGAACTCTTTTAAAGAAAAAACTGAATTGTGATCCCAAACTATGTGGGAAACTATCGCAAAGATATTATGTTTTGAACAACTAAGTTTTATTTGGCAAATCTACATGTGAGAATAAGATGTTACTTCACTAAATTCCAAAAGCTATTAACTGCTTAACACAATTTACCTCATGATAAACGTCATTTTCCTTTCCCTTATTAACATGGATTTTGTATTTTCTTACTACTATGCTACAAGCGCAAATTGCTATCAAAATTTAACTCGTATAATGGATCCAATTAGTGTATGCCCTGAACTTTTTATCTAAGCTGCCTCTTGTTCTTCCAGGCCCCTGCGACTCTACCCCATCCCCCCCACCCCCACTCCACCCCCACCCACCCACTCACCAGAAAAAAATAAGTAAGCAAAACTGTAATGTGCAGCAACCAATGAGCTAATGACCATCAAGGGACGTGCTTCCATGCAGCATAATTGGATACAGAATTACAGATAGGGTGTATAGAATGCTAAAAGGATCAAACGTCTTCAGATCAATGCTTACAGTTCTCATGACCCATCTAACATCTTCTATTTCCCTAAAGGCCAGTGTACCTTAAAAATTAACATAGTGAGACCTTCTGGAGGATTTAAAAACTCTTTCATAAACTCATTATCCAAAAATGTTTCTCTGGTATATTGCAACAATAAAAACCATGTCGAAAATGAAAAAGGCAAGTCCATTATGCTGTTAACACTCCTACAAGAGAGAATTACGCTAATGTAGTCATGTAAGTTCAAGATCTCCTGACTATTAATATCAAAAATGTTTTTTTCCTGAAGAAAAAAAATACCAGGTGAAAGGAAATGCAATAATGAACGGAAGCACAGATAATCACTCACCTCCCTGCCAATTATAGCAATTGAAGGTACAGTTAGTAGCCACGGTAATTGTCCAAACACACTAGCCGCCAAAGGTCTGGTGCACAACAAGATCAAGGTTGCAGCAACCATTAGCTGTTGAAGTCAAGAAGATTTGTATCAAAACGTCTGCTCCTTCCTTACAAGCAATTTGTGTCTCAAACATTATGGATAATGGAAGCAACTTAGCTAGCAACCTGGCCAAAATTCCAGGCAATATCCATATAAACTAAGAACAAAGTGAAAATACCTTATCAGCCACTGGATCTAAAAATGCACCAAAGGCAGTTCCTAAATTCATCTGGACGTGTCAAACCATCCAACTTTGTAAGTTGAGGTATAAGGAATTATAAATCAAGAAGAGATGATTCTATTAAACAACAGAAGCATGTACCTTGCGAGCAAGGTATCCATCAAGCCAATCAGTTATTGCTGCGGCAATAAATATACCTGTTGTAGCGTTTGGTCCCCACCAGCTATCAACATAGAATGCTATATTGAAAAGGCTACAAAATCAGTTTTATTTTGCATAGTATCATCTGAAAACAAATTATGGTGTCAGACCAAAAAAAAACAAAGAATGTTTTGAAATTCTAATGAACTTATGGTCTCATCCTGATCTTGTCTTTATGGATGTGTAAAGAGTAATAAGTGAAACTAAAATCCAAGAATTTCTGTGATTATGAAATAAAAGAGATTAGGAAACTCATACTCCACTCACATAAAAGCTTAACATAAAAGCCATAACAAGACAACTATGTTGAATGGTTAGATGTCTGAAACTCTTACTCTCTTCAAATATTCAGAGGTTCTATACAACTTTTAGATCAGGATACAGAACAATTTCCTCAGAATGTATCATCTGTCTCTTGTCTCTAATCAGTATGCACCATGTTCCTCAAGTTAGCAGTTCAATAAGCAGAAGGAAAATCAAAAAGACGTCTTCTTCACTAATCCCAGCTCCCTAACCATTGTTTCATTGCAGAATGATATAAGGACTAGTTTTTTCTTAGTGAACGGAATTTTGGCAAGAAATCAGTGGCTTTCTCCTCTTCTATTCATTACACCGATCATCTCACACCAAATTGAGTAACTTTTTCTTTGGATAAGTCAAATGGAGTAACTTTTTATTATATAACCATAGCGTTTGGCCTAGCTTGCGCAATTCCACGAGATACCCCACACCTCGCACCAGCAGCAGGTATCAGGTAGTGACTTTGTCCACCAAGGCTAGGACAAATAGAAAGAAATCAATTAGTCTTTTTACCTATGCGGGGATTTGAACCTGAAACCTCATGGTTCTAATCCACCTCATTGACCACTAGGCCACACCCCTGGGTGCTCAAATGGAGTAACTTTAATACAAGACGAATGCATGTTTCCTTGAAGAGTCAGTCTTAATGCTTCTACTAATCAACTTAAGAACATTAAAACTCACTAAAAGTGAGAAAATCTACTTCAATTGAACAACAATTTCAGATATCACAACTACATTTACCAAATTGCACAGTCTCAATAAGCTAGGGTTAAACAAAACAATTGTTTTGAGTGAAAAGTTAAAATAGCACACCTAAACCTTCCCAATCCTATGAGATTTATACCTAAACTATAATGCGTGTAAGTTTTCCACCTAAACTATCAAGTAACTATTTATCAAAACACATATCAAATATCAATTCTTCACTTTTTCTACCTAAAATATCACCATTATAGTTTTCTACCTAAAATATCATCACCTATTTACAAAACACACCTCAACGATCCTACCTGAAATATCACCGTCATAGTTTCCTACATGAACTTCATCAATCATTTATCAACACACACCTCAGCTATCAATTATTCACTTTTCCTACCAGAAATATCACAATAGCATGTTTCTAAATAAACTATCATTAACTATTTATCAAAAAACACACCAACTATTAATTGCTCATAATATCACCATCCTAGCTTTTTAAAGCTGAATTATCACCAATTATTTATTAAAACACAGATCAAATATCAATTCTTCACTTTTCCTACCTAAAATATCACCATTATAGTTTTCTACCTAAACTATCATCACCTATTTACCAAAACACACCTCAATGATCCTACCTGAAACATCACCATCATAGTTTCCTACCTGAACTTCATCATTTCTTTATCAAAGCACACCTCAACTAGTATCAATTATTCACTTTTCCTACCAGAAATATCACAATCGTAGTTTTCTACATAATCCATCCCTAACTATTTATCAAAAACACACTTCAACTATTAATTGCTCGCAATATCACCATCCTAATTTTTTTAGCTCAATTATCACCAACTATTTATCAAAAAACATGTAAACGATCAATTTTTCAGATAGAAAAAGTGAATAATTGATAGCTGAGGTGTTCTTTGATAAATAGGTAAGAAAACTCACACTCAGTTTTGGTATTAAAATAGGAAATCCAATATAGTTTAGGTGTACTTTTTACCATTAACTCGCACATTTAATAGTTTCAGTACGAAAATCACACATTTAAGTGTGTGTTTTGATCATTTTAACTCTATTTTTTCGAACTTACTGCTAACGAGAATGGGAATAGCAGATACACGTCCGATTGTCAAAATTGTAGGCAATGTAAGCAGCTTAGCAGACTTCGATAACGGCCTCAATGGCGGCGGCGGCGGCGTCTTCTCCCGATGATGATCCTCCTTACAATTACCATGTGTATATCCCATACCACTGCTACAAATATTCCTCACTGAAACCTTCAGGGATGCCGGCGCCGGAGTTGAGATCCTTCTCCTCCGGCGGCGGGAATGGTAGATGTGTGACGGCGACGACACCGGAAATCTGATTACTGCGGTGGCGGCTGCGGTGGTTGTGACGGTGACGGGGTAGAAGGTGCGGTAGAAAGTGGAGGGCATGTGGCCATAAATAGAGGCCACAGCGAGCTAGTTGGTGAACGGAGGCTTATTTTAGATGCACCTTTTACTGTAATACCTTACTTTTTCGAGACACGGTCAGCAACAGTATTTAAATGCACATTTTTTTTTTTATAATACTAATTTTATTTTTATGACGTAACTAAACACTTATGAGTTTAAGTCGTGGAAATAGTTTCTTGTAGAAACATAGGATATGATACAAGTTAAATTGGTTTCACTCTTTTGGCATCTATATTTCGAAGATCAAATTTTAAGATCCACAATTTGATCATTCTAGAGAAGCAAGTACGTGATTGGAGGATTGCTTAAAGCAATGATATTTTTTTAGAAAATAATGAGTAATTTTGTATTTGGATAATAGTGTGGGCATCGAGAGAGCATATGAGTCAATTAGCATTATATTTTAGGGAAAATTACATAGAGTAGCATACCTACCTATTAAACAAAAAATAGTAACACTTATTTAAAATTACATTGTGTAGCATTAATAGCATTATTTTCTCCCTTTTCACCCTAAGAGAAGTTATCGTGATTTTTTTCCCTCTTTTCATGCATTCTTTCTCCCTTTTCACACTTTCTTCATCTCTCCTTAATTTAAAATTTCTTTTTCCTTTTTTTATGCCATTATTAGTGATTTCCGGTTTCAATTTTTTCTCTTTCAATCCATTCTATCAAGATCTGATAAGGATTGTGTTGCTCTATTTCAGGTAACTATTTTATTCAGTTATTGCATATTAGCGATTTTTTTTTTATATACTGTAATATATAGCAAATTCGATTTTAAGGTTCGTATGATATAATGGCTGAATACATGACGAGTCCAAATTGTATAATATTTTGTTTCTCGTACTCTTTCAAATTCTAGTATAGTGTAAGATATCGTCCCACAGAGATTGAAAAATCTATGCTACAAACTTATGGTATTTTGTCTACTATTTGAGAATCAAATTGATGAAAAGAGGGTAATTTCGTAAGTTTTAAAATAAAATGTAAAGAAATATTGTTTAGAAGATTATCTTGGAGAGGGAGTTGGGGGTTGTTGAATTCACTTGGTATGTTTATTATAATAAAATCCTTATTTTAGTAATTTCTACAAAATTGTAGAATAACTTTCTAAACTTGATTTATGTGTTTATGAGGAATAAAGGCCCATTGCGAGTAATCTTTAAATCAATAAACTTACTTAAGACAATCTCTCCACGAGGATACAGATTGAAAGAAATAAGATAAAGACCCCTTAAATCAACAATCTTATATGAATGAATCCCTCCGTGAGGATACGAATTGAAACAACTAAAATAGAGATTATTTAAATCCAAGAAATAGTTTGAAATAATCCTTTCGTGAGGATAAGGATCAAAAGAAGCAATTTCAAAAATTTGAAATAACAACCGACTAAAAATTATTATTACTTATGTTATATAAAATACTTATAGTATATTTAGTTTTCTTCCTTGTGGGAAGCACAACTTAATATAACTATAAGTATAATATAAAATATCAAGTAACACTAATTTCTAGTACAAGTATTTCAACACGGAGTATTTAACTCTTAAATAAAATCAAGTCTTGAAACAACTAAAATAATATTGATATTATAGTATTATACCAAGTTTCTTCAACGCTCCCAACACAAAGAGATCACTCCATTATGTAAGTAGAAGAAAAAAAACTTAAATTTAAGAAATTAGCTATATGGAAAAGACTTGAAGAAATAATTATTACAAGAGACCAACACTTTGTTTTTGCTAATTATTGGATGCTTAATAATCAAAGAAATGCCTCTATTTATAGAAAATTATAATGTTGAACCAAAAAAATGCATTCTTTGAAGTGGTCGTCATGACGATCAACTTATAACTCTTCTCAAAACGTTCATTTCTTCACTTGACGGGTGTGAGAAGCTTTTGAAGTGGTGGTTGTGACGGTCAACTTATAACTCTTCTCAAAACGTTCACTTATTTCATTCCTTCACTTGACGGTTGTGAGAAGTTTTTGTGATTACACCCATGGAATTCTTTTATTTCTTCTTTTGTATTTTTCTTGTACTCTTTTTCCCGTAGAATTCATCAGAAAATATGCGAGTATCGAATATAATTATTCATATTTTATTTAAAAATATAATTTTTATATACTAAATTATATGAATAATTTATATTCATCAACACACAGCAAAAACACGATCAAATAGTGTTATACAAACTAGTAATTTGGTGCCTGATTATGTATCATCTTTTAATCTTGGTTTAACTCAAGATGATGCAGTTTAAGTTGTTTCAAATCCTATACAGTCCAAGAAATCCTTGAGTTCGAAGGAGATTAGGTCCAAGTTTCACAACGACCCGATGAAGATGACAGAAATTTTGAAAAATAAAAGGATGAAGAAAACTGATTCTCCAAAAGAACAAAAATTAAAAAAATACGAGAAGAAAAGAAAAGCCAAATAAATCAAAGAAGCAAGTAAGGATGATGATGATGATGTTCAGAACTCTTCTGCAGAGGAATCTAAAGAAGATACTGAAGATGAGGTATTTTATTGTTGTAAATATTTTTTATTATCTATTTATTGTTCTAAGTAAAGATCTTATCAAAGTTGGGGGGTTATATGTATTTTTCAAACAGTTAATATGTATTGTTTAGGAATATTGTTATATGAACTACACATGAAGAGTTAATGGCTATATGTATTTCTAATTTTATTTAATATGTATTTTTCAGTTTTGGTTGTATTTATGTTCTGTTCAATATACATACGCATATTGTTCTAAGTATAGATCTTATCAAAGTTGGGGGTTATATGTTTGTTTCAAGGAGTTAATACGTATATTTTTAGGTATATTGTTATATGAACTACACATGAAGAGTTAATGACTATATGTATTTTCAGTTTGATTGTATTTTTGTTCTGTTCAAAATATATACGCATGATATATGTATTTTTTTGACTGATTTAGTTGTGTTTATTAAGGTCTAATTTTAATATGTACTTTACGTTCTGCTTATATGTATTTAGGGATTGAAATGAGTTGATTTCATTTTAATATTTGTATTTTGATTATGTTAATATACATATTAAGTTAAAGAATAGAATTTATATTTTTATCCTTACACATCAGATTTCATATCTATTTTACTGTTCAGAATACATATGATTGTTATATGTATTATTTTTGTTAAATACATAGGTGATTGTTTTTTAATTTTTTTACTATTGAAGAAGTTGTAGTTTTACTTTATATAGGTGCTGAGAGATGAAATATTCATTGTAAGAAAACTCTCCAGATTTGCACCACATATGTGCTCTTACAATAATAATGACATTGATGGGAGTATACGCGCCGTATTAAACAAAGAACAATATAAAAAGTTTTGTGACAATATCATTTTTGATTATTTCATGAACAAGAAGCACTGTGTAGGTCAAGCACAGTTGTGCAGATGTGTTATGTCGCTGGAGATAAAGGATAGTTCTTCTTCTGCGATAGTCATCCAACTAAGAAAACTTCTCTTTATGTTACTCCTAGGGAGTTTGCTATCGCTACTGACTTGAATTGTGTTGCTAATAGGGATGGATTTATTTTTGATGAGGATATACCAAATAAGCTTGTTGAGAAGTATTTCAATGGTATAAAATTTATACAAAAAAGCAACTATTTATAGTATTCTCGGACAAAGTTTGGGGGGAGAACAACAATGAAGATGCTGAGAAGTATGCAATTCTGTATTTTTTGTCTTATCTAATGTTGACATTGTGGTTATACCCAAACTTTATTTTGATTTGACAGACAGTGGAATATATAAGGATTTTTCATGAGGTACTTTATCATTTGAGGATTTAGCAAAAAATTTGAATAACAGGTTGAAAGTTGGTGGAAAATTCTATTTTATTCAGGGTCTTTCATTTTCTATACAAGTATGACTTTACGAGTGTTGTTCTAATGTCCCACGTAAGATAGCATCGAAGATTGATAATCGAATTCCTCTATTATTAAATTGAAAGACAAATGCACCGCTATAACGTTTTGAGTATTTGATGAATTCTATGTTTAATGATGATAGCAAGGTATGTTGCTAGTAAATACATATATATTAATATGTATTTTACAGTCAACATATATACATTTTAGTATTTTCTATTGCTTAACAGTTACTTTAACACATTTTATCTATATTCCTAGATTGTATTTAAGAACATAGAGTCAACTCTAATGGAATTGGAGAAGTTTCAAATACCAGAGAAAGTTGTACTTGAAGATGAACGTTTGGTTGATTCGGATGATGATTTTCAAGATCCACCACCAAAACAGATCAATGAACCTTCAAAAAAAAAATAAAAGGTTGATTCATCTTCAATAGTAGTGAAGAAACTGTTAAGGAAAAAGTCTCACAATTTTGTTGACGAGGCTGTCCAAAAGAGGACACCAGTTCCTCGTGCTGTAAAGATTGCTAGAGTGACGACACCATTTTTCAAGCCAATTCAATCACGACAGGAAACTCCGTCAAAAAGAAAGAAAGTGAAGCAAACAGCCAGGGTTATTTTTTTTTTGATACAGTCAAAGCTACAGAATCCTGCAAAGAAAGAAGCTATGTCAAAGTCAGAGAGTTCTGTAGAGGAAGAAGCCGTTACCTCTAAGAAAGTTTTTGATGCTTTCCACGATGAGGTATGTTTTTTGTCAATTATTTGTTTACATTAAATTTTTTTTAGTTTATTGACTTTGTATGAAAACAGATTCGTCGAGAGTTTAAAGGAATTCGTAGACTAGTGAAAAAAATTCAATCTGATGATAAAAGCATTTGAACAAAGCAAGGTAAAATTTTTATTATTTTAATATTCTTTAAAAATCTTAATTGAGTTGAATATGTATTCTTACTTAATTGACTTATACAAATATAACACATTTGTCAAATAACTCGTTATATAATTGTACACATATTTTTCAGAAATAGTTTGCAGATAAACAAGCTGAACAACCAAATGTTGATGATGGTGGGATAGAGAAATCTGGACAACATTTCAGTGTTGATGTTGTTCAGTCTTTGGATAATATTGTTGACGTTAAAAAGGTAAATATTAAACTTTCAATTACATATTTACTAGTAATTTGAAATGTTATTTTATTATGATTGTTTTATTTTTTATGTTAATATACATATGAGTATATACAATGTTTGTTTAACATTCATTAAAAAAAATCACCCAGTTATACTTCAGAATCTGTGTTTATTTAACTTCAAAATACATATAAGGTTAATGAAACTTTCAAATTTTGAATAGAATTAAACATTAATTTTAGTATTTTATGCAGTTTTATGTTTTGTTGTGATGTTTAGCTCAAAAATACATATGCAGTGTTCATTTTATAATAAAAAATACAAATGCATTATACATCATATGTAGTTTACATATGTATTTTTTGAAAATGTTGTTATAACAATATGTATTTTTTGATTGATTGACAAAATTATAACCTGTAAAATAGTGTGTTCTAAGTTTTGTATATTAATATGTACTTAAGAGTTTGTTGTTTTGTAATAATATGTATTTTTAGTGTGTTTGTATTTACATAATCATTTTGAAAAAAAAAATATATACATATTCAGTGAACTTAAGTATTAAGTGGTTACTGAACTAGTATTTGTATTTGTAGCAACAATATGCAGATAAAGATCAGAACTACAACATATGGGTTATGCTGGTGCCAAAACATCACCACAACTATTTAGTCTGAATGTTGATCTTGATTTGGATGAAAATTTTTATGAAACAAAGGTAAATAACATAGTTACATATGTTTAGTCATTTTAATGCACATATGTACTTTTTTGTTTAACACACACGCGCACTCCCCCCCCCCCCCACATACATACACACACATATATATACATACACACACACATATATATATATAAATAGATACAATTGTAATTTGTTTTATGTAGTTTTAAATTTTTTTACTTGTTTGCAAAGGGTGCATTGATTTGCATTTAGAAAAAAGTGATGTTGAAATTGATTCTCAAGAATTAATCCTTGATGAGCTTCTCCAAAGTATAAATTTGGATTGCTTACATTCTTAGAAGGTTGATCAGCCTGATTGTCAAGTATGTATAATGAATTTAACTTTGGCTATATGTGATGTAAAATCAGAAGACGATTATCCTTGCTCTTTCATTTTTTGCAGACCGGCGATGAAAAAATGAATGAAACAATTTTGTCTGATTCACAATTGACAATTTCAGATGAGATGCTACCGAGTCTAAATGCGTACCAGTGAGAAATCATCGTCAAACTTTCTTCAAAAAATCATGAAGAAGAATCTCATGATGAAAATTTGGATGATAAAAAGTCTGAGAATATTGTTGAAGATCAATCTCAAGTATGTATAGTGAACATATATTTTGAGGTTACATAGGTTATATTGTATAGAACAAATTAATATTTTTTTCTATTCTTTTGTTGAACGAAGAAAGAGAACATTGGTTTGAGTTCAAAATCACTAGTGCATGCAGAGGTTGAACTTGGTACAGAGGAGCAAGTTAGGACACTTCCTAATACACAAGAAGTATCCACTGATAAACAAAGGGATGAACATGTGTGGCCTGATTCACAAAATGCAATTCCTGATGAGTTTCTACCTAGTCTGAGTATCTACAAACGAAAAAGCATCATCATTCATCCCTCCGCTAATCGTGAACTTCAAACTCCCATACAAAAGTTAAGGATTAGGCGACCATTCAAATTCAAAGAGTCGCCATACACTGATAACTTTGGTTCAAGACACTAAGTTATGTATATTTTTTAATGTAATATGTTTTACAAATATGTTTGTATTAATTACATTTTTGTATTTTGTAATTATATAGGGAGCTCGGCAAGGCAAATACGTATATTTCCCCAGAAACATTCATTTGTATATCACCCGATTGATGGGATAGTGGATACAAATATTGTCAAGAAGTTCATGGACTGAATTTCTGTCGACCTTCTAAAAGTTAATTCTTTTGATTTTTTTAAGATTTCTTTTTTATATCCATTATGTTTTCATGATTTACCATGTACTTAAAAAACATAGAAAGGGTAAAATGGAACATTACAAGAAGGAAAAATCAAGCATTTCAATGATGCATTTTGGAGTTGAGACTGTTGACGATAAAAATTAATTTTACATTATGAGATTCGCAGACTATCCATGGACAGACTCGGTTAGTATATTATTTTGAAAAAAATTTCATTACACCTATAACACTAATTAAAATACATATTAGATTTTCATAAAATGTATATACTTTCAAACATATGTATTTTTAACTATTCTTTCATTAGACGTATCTATGTTGTGCTAAAAATACATGTATACTTTAGTAATATACATGTGAGGTATTCAATTACATCACATACTGTCGCATTTACTTTTTTCTTACATTGTATGCATATAAGTGTAGTTTAAAAATGAAATTATACATACATAAATCTGAGACATTAATATAAAAATTTCATATGTATTTTATCTTACATACACATGTAAATTTAGTATACAATTTGTAGACACTAAAATTTTGTGAACTCTACAAAAAGAGTTCAATTTTAATTATGGAGAAAATCGAGAGAAGAATCCACAAAATCATGGGATATTAATAAAGCGATCATCCTATGTTCGAGAAATATGCCACTAACGGCCCTCGAATTATGGAGAAAATCAAGAGAAGAATCAAGGAAGGAACAGATTTGTAACCTCGTTTATCAATAAAATTTTAGTTTCTTCATATTTTTATTTGTGGTTGAAGTTTATTTTCCATGAATTTAAATTATGTTGGAAACACAATTTTTTTGAAAGTTCTAAATTTTGTGGTATTAATTACTACAGCAAATTGATGTTTGCTTCTACTACTTGAGGAAGAAGTCGAAGTACGAGCCGCACAACTCTTACAAATACGGGCCAAACAAACTTAGAAATATAGCACAGTAGATTGCAACTTCATGAATATAATTAGAATTTTGATGGAAGTATATTGTGTGGATAATCCAAACCTTAATGTTGGAGGACACGAGGCACATCTTAACGAATACATCAATGGGTTCCATATGCATGTTACAGGCCATGGCATACAGTTGAAGACATTTATATTCCAGTCAATATAAAGAAAAAACATCATTGGATTCTCGCGATGTTATCCTTCTCAAAGAGGTGCATATTCTTATATGATTCATTTGAATTCAGTGGTCACTATGCGGCTGTTCTTGCTGAGATAAAGAAACTAGCAACGATTATCTCATTGTGTCTCCAAGCTTGTGATTTCTACGTTAAGAAAGGAATTGATCTTCAAAACCATCTAAGATACAAAGATAAAAACTCCTCAGATATGTTTGATTTGTTATTTGAAGATAATCTGTCTCAACAACCGAGTAAAAGCTTGTAAGTATTTTAATATACATATACCAAAATTGTAAGTTTGTACAAAATATATTTTACTTATTATTCAATTTTTTTTCTATTTTTGTAGGGACTGTGGACTGCATACTGTTACTTATGCAAAGTGCCTTTCTTATGGTGATAAGGTTCCTTCGATTGAGTTCAATCTCAACGAACTCCGTAGAAGATATGATGCACTATTGTGGGACTATGGTATTCTAAAATAAGAAGCGAATGCTCACAGTGATTTCAAAGCATCCTTGAGGCCTTTTAGGCAAAGCAGAATAACTAGTATCACTAAAGTTTTAAATGTATGATGGCTGATGGATTTCTTAAATTGGATAGTTAACAAACTGGTGTATGAATATAGTTTTATATGTTTTTATATTTTTGAATTGTTTTAGATACACTTATTTTGAACTGCATATTGCAGTATGTGTTTTATTGTGGTGTTCAGTATTGAGATTTAACTCTAAAATACATATGCATTTTTTCATTTTGCTTTTTCAAATTTATATGCAGTGTTTTGAATGCATAAAAATACATTTATGGTAAAAATACATATGCGTTAAAAATAAATATTAGTTAAAAATACATATCAGTTAAAAATACATATACAGTGTTACAAAAATAAATATTTGATAAAAATACATAAATATATTGCTGAAAATACACGTGAGTTGTAACTTCAAAATACATAGTTTTCAGATGTTGCACATATATACAAATACGGTATGCAGATTTATCAATGTTCATGTATCGAATGTCTTAACACAAAAAAAATTGAGTTTATTCTATCTAAAAATGCAGAAGAATGCTTTAAGAAATAATTTAGATTACAAATATATGTGCACTGATCACATTTTGATATAAAAATACATATGCATTACACACAATATGTATTTTTTAATGCAAAATGTCACATGTATGAAATCATTGCTCAATTAATATGAAACTAATTTTGAGTTGTTGAGATTTTAATGCAAAATATGACATCTGAACTATTTTGAGATTTAATATATTTCAGATATCATTTTGATTTACACAGTGATAAATATACATATGACTGTTAAGAATAAATATGAGTAAAAAATACATATTCAGTGTTAAAAATACATTTGAATTACGAAAACATAGTGTTTAAACTATAATTTAGTTGAAACTTCAAAATGAAAACATAGTGTTCAGATTTTGCGATATATAGAAATACAGTATTCAGATGTAACAATGTTAATATATCAAATTAGGCATAAATGTATTAACACAAAAAAATGAGTTCATTCTTATTAAAACTGTAGATGAATACTTTAAGAAATAAAACAGAAAAACAAATGTTCTATTTACGATATTTCCTATAAGAATGCCTATTGTGACCCTTAGCTTCACAAGCACTGCATGAGTTGGTGCTCTTCTTTCCAAACATATCCCTACCCGATTTTCTCTGATCCTTCTTTGCAGGTCTTTCTAGAGGGCGTTTGTACTTCAGAGGCAATACAATTTCACCAAGTATGCCATCTGAAATTATCCAGTCATCTTTGTGTGGTAAAGGATAGATTAGAACATCATATATCTTCAACACAGTTTTAGGCTTATACAAATCACAACAGTATGACCCCTTCTGAAAATTCTTTCTATCCAACACCTCACAAGCATGTGCACATGATATCTTATCGAGTTGAAATTCATTACATTAGCATGTTCTTTCTTTAAGACAAACAATGAAGTGCTTTTGTTTGTCGTTCACTGTGTACACATATTTTGTTGCTGGAACAACCTGATATTAAAAAGATGAAAAAGAAATGAGTAAATGCACTGATACAAAAAAGATGAAAATGATATTTTTTGATATGCTGTAACCACACAAGAAATTGTATTTTTGCTACATAAAAATACATTTACATATGTATTTAATACGAACAAATTCCAAAAATATTATTATTTTTTTATGCAGAATTTTTTTATTTTTTTATAGGCATTACTGCATATGAAGTTTTATAATTCTGAAATAAAAATATTTATGCAGAATAAATACTAAAATACATATGCAATGTTAAGTTTTTTCAATACTAAAATGCATATGCAGTGTTAAGTTTTTCCAATACTAAAATGCATATGCAGTGTTAAGTTTTTTCAATATTAAAATGTTAAGTTTTTTCAATAATAAAATACATATGAAGTTTTTCTGATTCTGCAATAAAAATGCATATGCTGAATAAATATTAAAATACATGTGTATTTATTGATATTTACATATGCAGTGTTAAATATTTCCAATACTAAAATACATATGCAGTACAGATAATATGATTTTCAATAGATTAACATTTTCTGTCATATATGTTTTCATTAATATAGAACTTAATTCAAGTAATCCAATACATATGTTTTCATAAGTATAAATGCCACAAATATAAAAGATCATATGATAACGCTCAAACTACACCTCTCTTACGAGAATGTAAGTGATCGTTGTCAATATATAACCCAACTAGGTTGGGGTCGAATCCCACAAGGAAAATGATGTGAATTTGAGTTATCTGCGGGTTAATCAACTGATAGTTAGCAGTTTCCTGTGAATGGGGGAGGTAGCAAATAATTACCTCTCAATTCAGTGTTTGAAATCAATATGATAAAGAAAACCAGAGTTATGTTCACTATGGGTGTTGGGATTTAACAGACGCTACTAACGGTTCAAGATTCTTGTGGTAGGTAGGAACAACAAACTATCCTTGTCAAAGTTATGTCTAAATGTTTCTCAACCTATTTAGACATTTAACCACCAAATTCTCTCGAACTTAGGGAATTTATATTTCATAACAGGATGTTATATCAAGTTAATTAATCTTGTTACAACATTAATTATTAAATGGAAGTTTGATGCTTCCAAGTCCCTGTTGATAATTCACTTCTTACTAGGTTGATTTCTTATCTCAAGCAAATCAACAGTAAGAAAGGTCTATTGTTTGCAACCAATAGTCAGAATATAAAATGTTGGAATTAACAAGAAGTTTCTATCACCGTTAGAATCTTGAACACTTAGTTACGTTACAAACCCAAACCCATAGATCCCACAACTCGGGTTAAAGGAATTTAGCTACTCATAATAAAATAAGCAAGACAACAAGTTGAATTAATACTTTGATAGATGATCTTACAACAATATTAATAGCAACAAGTGTTTGTCAGATTTGATCCGGTAGAAAATCCCAAAAACAATGCTAATAATCTCTCCAAAAATAATTGTCTTGTTAAAATCAGAAAACTAGAGAGAAAAATGCTCAAAACATCAGTTCCAAGATGATTAGAAAACCCTAACATATGCTTTAAATACTTCAGCCTAATTATGAAAACAAAATCATAGATCACAGTATTTTCTCAGACAGGTGACGATGTGTGTGACGGCTTATCAAGAACCTGATGGCTTATCAATAGCCTAACGGCTTATCTGGAATATCGTCAGCTCCTCTTCACTTTTGATAATCCCTGCCTTTGGTTGACGATGAGTCTTAATGGCTTATCATACATGTGATGACTTATCAAAAATGTCGTCACTTCTTCACTTCAAACTTCATTTCCTGCCTAAGCCTAACGACGAGCCTGACAGCTTATCATACTTCTGACGGTCTATCAAAGATATCGTTACTAATTCCAGATGAAGTCCATTCTCTGTCTAAGCCTGATGGCAACTCTGATAGCTTATCACAAGGCTGACGACTTATCAGACAAGTCGTCAGCTATACTTCCTTCTTTACTTTCTCAGAAATCAACTCTTTTACTCTCATTATTGCTGATTCTCTTGTATCTCGACTTTTAATGCAATATCAAAGAGAAAACAATCAAAAACGATAAAAGTTGCTTAAGACTTTGCAATTATTCTCAGTTAAAAGCCTCAAATGTGTTAGCATCTGCTCATACATCATCATATCGTCATACGAGTGCTCAAAGACTCATTCTCTTTGAGTGTGTCATTAAATTTCTCGATGAGTGTGGTGAATGTATATGAGGCCTCCTTCCTATTTTCTCAATTTTATTTTTCAAAAAGCAATCGAACTTCTTCTAGAAAATCATAAATTGGCAGTTCTCTAGATGATACAAGCACTCCATTTATTGACTTAGCAATGTTTGAGGTCAAAGTTCATTCTCAGTGAATTGTTGCATAGGACCTAGCCCACTTTTCGTAATCAGACAATTCCAAATATTTCTTTACTCTAATATCAACTGCCTCAACCTTTTCCATTAACATGTGGAATTCTGACTTTGAATATGCTTTAGCCATTGTATAAAAGATTTTCGATAATGTATCATGTGACTTTCTGTAAAGCTTTTTCACATTCCCCTATAGATGTCACATACATGCATAATGCGGAACATCTTTGTACACATCACCAATAGCCTTTATGATGCTTGAATTCTGATCAGAGACAACACACATGTTTTGTCTTTCCCCGTACACTTTCTTTAGATTTTCAAAAAACCAAGTCCAAGAGACATCATTTTCAGAAACAATCACACCATATGCTAAATGGAATATATGCCCTTCATTTATAAACATAATTAGCGCAGTCTGATATAAATACATATAGTAACTTCATATGTATATATTATAACTACTGATCAATTAAACTGTATATTTTATGAAAGAAATAGTACCAATTATCTATAATAAAATATAAACGCACATCACAACTAAACATTATCAATTTTGCATGTTTCATTCAACAAACTTTGAATATATATGTAAGTTTAAACAGATATGTATATATCAAATAGAGATTTGTATTTCATAGCGATATGCAGAAATACATATAAAAACACAACCAGTTATACAATGTAATAAAATGATATGAACCTGCTCCATCCATCGTACATGTTGTTACAAATGCGCTAGTATACATTTCTCTCAGATGACTAGCATCAACAAATACTACAGGTCTACAATGACCGAATCCTTTAATGAATGCACGTAGAGTGATAAATATATACAAGAACTCATTCTCATCCGCCTTCTTCATTCTTATATGTGATTTAGGATAGGTATTATTCAAAACATATAAGTAGGATGGTAATTTTTTGTAAGATGCTAACGGCTTACCCCTCAACTCTTCTAACACACTTTTCTTGGCCCTCCAACATAAAGTGTATGTTAAATCCATACCAAACTCTTTCTTCATGTCATTTTTTATTTCGGCCGCACTATATTTTCATTGTGGTTTTTTAATTTTTGTTTAACCATACCACCGATCAACATACTAGTAGCATGCACCTTTGGATAGATCTTGTCCTTCATCGGGCAAGTATGTTGAGGTATGAATTCTCTTATTCTAAACATTCCAGATTCTCCCATTCTGGATGCACGCATTAAAAAATCGCAGTTCCGTGATTTGCAAATCAATGTATAGTTGCATCCAACATAATTATATACTATCAAAATACATATCCAAACTCATTTTTAAACATGATCTAACTGATATAGAATGTACGTACCATTTCTTACTTGACCTTTCACTTCACGTTTGAAATTTCTCTCTTATTCTATAATCCTTCATCACTGACTTTAAATTTTTTTCGTCAAGTAAACCTGGTCTTCCTCAATATGTTTATGATGTGGGTCTGAGATAATCACCTTAACAGTATCCATCTCAAATACATCTAATGATTGTGTATCTTCAAAAACCATCAAAGCTCCTTCATTAGTTGTATTTATCATTGTTTGTAAGATGTTATAGTTTGTAACGCCCCAAAAATCTGTCTCATGACGTCACACGGTGCTTAGGACCACAAGTGGTCCCAAGATAACCCTTATATGAACGTAACTCATGAGAAACTGATTAAGATGTATAATTCTGAACAAATAAGAGGAAGATGACTCTTTTCTAAATTTGACCAATGCAAAACTGAATTCAGACAATTACAACTCTGCTTTTACAACAAAACTGAAATAAAATACATAACTTCATTGACTGTCTATGAAGCCTCTACTATACTAACTATAAATGGTTGGGAAGCTACTCCAACTATCGCTAATCAGTACATATGAATAAGAAAATAAACAATATAAATGAATTTAACTGAAGTCCCCGAAGTAGTAGGACTCATCATCTTGCTGGCTGGAATCTACAACTGCCTGAATCTGAATGTGCATACTAAGTCTTGTACCTACATTATGAGACAATGTAGCACATAGACATATATGTGGATAGGTACTTTGAGGATGCACTAAGTATATGGGGGTGCAGTGCATAAGTAAAACATATCTCATGATCATCATTTATAAAACAATGCATGCTGAATGTAAATGACTCACATAGATGAAGTAATAGGAAATCTAAATATCATAAGTCATGAAGAGTAAAGAATATAATAGAAAACTCATGAGTCATCACACTTAGTTCTGTAATCTGTAGTTATATCCCCTTCTCAAATCATATAGACTAAGTGGTAAAGAGCTTAACTCTGTATTGGAAGTTAAGATTGTAACTTTGGAACTAAAATCTCAAGTAAAACAATATCTGAATAAGCTCGTGAGCCTTTACACTTAGTATCTAAATCTTTAGGGAAATTACTTTTTAAACTTTTCTTTACTGTAGAAAGAAAGAACTTATTTGTAGGGGAAAATACTTTGATCTTAGGGGGATACTTTCAAAAGCTTTTCTTAACTAGTAGGGAAAATACTCAAAATCTATTTATTTACTTTTACTAGCAGGGAAAAATACTTTTTAAGGGAAAAATACTTTAAGAAACTACTCTGAAAATCTTACTATTAGGAAGGTTCTCTTAGCCGACATAAACCACGCGAGCTACATGGAGTCCAACGTTTTGTCCTCCTAAGATAGAAACCTCACATTGGGGAGAGGCGTCATACCCTTGCAAGGGAGTATAACCTCAACTCAGTGATCACTATCTCGGCCTCGGGCACATAAATCTCAAGCCTACAATGACACGTAGCTCTGGGGTATGAAACCGTAGTAACTTACCCAACTCGGTGCTAAATACTACTCCCTTTTAATTAGCTACGCTCATCTCATGGAGATCCATATTTAATAATCTCGTGGTTTATAATGAAACCAACTACAAAATTTGTAATCTCATTCAGTGAAGTGTATTTCAAAGCTACTATGACCATCACGGTAAAAACTTTCTCAATAATCTCAAAATACTCAAATCATGGGTGTTTATAGCACCAAAGTTCTTAAAAATTACAATCTCAAGTAGGGCTTAGTGACCTATAATTCAATATCAAGTTAAGATGTATCAAAATTCATACTCGATATCATAAAGATTCATAAATCATATAGAAATCAAAAAAATTTCAGCAATATGCATTATAATCTCAACATACTCATGTACTTCAATTTCTAAAACATTGAAACCATCGTAATCTCAAGAAATAATAACATAGGGTATAAACTCATACTTCAATTTCATAAGAAAACATGTAAAATCATATATCTTTGTAATTATAATAGCTTTGGGGCACAAGGACGAAAGGAGTGTCCTTGTTCAAACCCCACATACCTTATTTGACTCAATTCGATAGAACAAGATGACTTTTGAAGCCTTGAGAGTGTTCTTGGAGTCTTTTCTTGAAGCTTCTTGAATGGGGATAATTTGATCCTTGAGTTTCTTGAAGAAGGATTAGGATCTTGCTCTTGAGGGTTAATGTAATACCCCGAAAAATTTTTCGTTGAAATTTTGTGCGTAAACGTGTTGGGTTCTATCTTCTAGAATGAATTAGAAATTTTTTGTAACACCCCACATTTTACATGTACTAGTAATGTTCACATAAAATGACATACGACTTGATTTAATTACTACCAAAATTTTTCAAGTGTTCAAGTGTTAGATTGGGGCACTATATGGAAGTCTATTTAGAGACTGTGGCCTTAAACGAAAAAAAAAAAAAAACATTGACATGCTTATGGAACTTAGGGAGCTAGCAGGTGAGTCACCTGTGTGCTTAGCTTAAAAATTATATATACATGAGGGAGAAGAATTCATTCATAAGTGAACTCACTTGAAGTCTAGACGTTAGTAAAAAGAAAGGGGAACGAAGACAAGGCTTAACGCCGAAACTTTCCAAGTCTTGTGACAAACGAAGCCCAAGTTAGGGAGGCTATTAAAGACAATGGTTTAACATTATATTGGGCCAAGATGTTCAGCCCAAGATTTTTATATAATAGGACCAACTACATTCATTCACTACTAACAAAATTGAGCCCAAACAAAGTGCAAGAAAGAGTAAGGAAATGGGCCACTAAAGCCCATTGATTTAGAGATCCAAAAGGCCCAAGTGAAAGGGGAAAATTAGTCATTGACCAACTTGATTTAATCAGCTACAAATATTAGGAGAAAGTCGGTCTAAAGTCTCCTTAAAAAGGCACCAAAACCGAGCTCTAGGTTAACCAAAGAAAAGACCAAAAAAATTTCAGAATTTCTCTCTAAGTTTCTCTTGGTATTTCTTCACCTTGGAAGGCAACCAAAGGCTACTTTTTGAGTTCTTGAATTATACCTACACCTTGGGATTTAAGGTATGTAAAAATAACCATATACTTGATATGAATTTTCCATGGAAAACAAGATAAGTTGGCTGGTTCACTGTGCAGGAATTTCTGGACAGCTTGTGTCCTGAAAGTTGTTGTTTGGTTTTCTTGGCTTTGGAACGATTTTTACCCTGATTTTTCACTTTAATATGATGTAAAGTTGATGTTATTGACATGTTATAGTGTGTATATGGTTGCCAAGGTTGCTGGACTGTTTTGCTAGTTCTTTGGAAACAAGTATCCTTATATGATCTTATGTGCTTCCAAACTGGTATTGGACTGTTTTGTTGAGGGGGATGTTGTTTCACGTTTCCCCTACGTTTTGAGCTATTTTATGACTATGTTAAGGTTTATTTGATGTATATATATGTTGGGAGCATCTGGTTCAAAGTTGGGACAAGTATGAATTGTTAACGACGAAATGTAGGGAGACGACGAGATGTTGTGCTTCTTAGTTGAGCGTTTTGTAAAATGGTTATGTGTTGTAGTTATGGACTGTTTCCAGCATGTTATAGAACTAATATAGGCTGTATAAATCATGTATATGATAATCTATGCTGGTTGAATACAGTTAGAATTGAGAAAGTCGGAATAACACCATTGAGTTGATGGTTATACGTTTGTTGCCAAAGTGTTGTGTCTTGTGAGATTGGGCTGTCCAGATGCATTGATTAGCTGCTAATACTAGCTTTAAAACATGATATTGTAGATAAATAGTTGGAAGAAAAGAAGTCATTTCGACGTAAAAACAAGTTGATATGTCGAGGTATGTAAGGCTATTCGATCTCTTATTATTTGGCATGGAATCCAAAGTCTTCATTGGCACATAGAGATCTTTACAAACTTTGACATAACCACTCCACTCTTTAACATGTACTTGTGTGTCCAGATTCGAGCATTGTCACTGCTGCATACATACATTGGGTACCATGACATATGAGTCTTCTTTTTAGCTAAATAAAGTTCATACGTTGTTTATGTCCTACATGTTTCACTAATTGTACAACCCACTCTTTTCATTATGATATGATGTTACATGGACACATACTTGTCATTTGTCATGCTTATAGTCTTATAGCTCAAATGTTACGACCACCAAAGATTCATCTCAAAAGTAATAAGAAGATATATGTATACAGTTGCTTCTGTTGGGTGGTATCCCAGGGGTGAAAGAATCACCTAGCATGGGTCAATCCCAGTATTACAGGGGGTATCCCAGGGGTGAAAGGAAAGCCTAGCATAGGTCGATCCTGATATAGAATTACCACTGATCAGCTGGTCATTTGTATTACATGCTGTGCACAGATTATTCAAGTAATAAGAGTAAAGTAACATAATTGTTATAAGATACATGACTCCACAATATTCATAAAGGTGGTCTTTTACCCTACAGCGGTACATGGTTTCATTTGAGTTTTTATCTCATATATAGTACATGTTGCCTTACATATTCAGTACATTATTTCGTACTGACGTCCCTCTTGGGGGACCTGCATTCCATGCTGCAGGTACAGAAGCTAATAAACCTCCCTAGTAAGAGTACAGGATATCAACCGCAGTCACTGAGCTCCAGGTTGCTTCGGGGCTTTGAGTCTTATCATATCTTTTTGCATTGTATAGTATCTTATCATGAGGCGGGGCCTGTCCCGACCCTTATAAGATAACGTTTCTTGTCTAGAGGCTTTGTAGACTACGTAAAGTATAGTATGGTCATGTATCGTACCGTAGACAGTGTGGCTCCAACGGCCTAGTCATATAATATCTTTTGGCTTGCTAGTCCTATTTATCTTTTGAGGGCATGTTTAGTATGAAAGTAACTTATAATGTTCATAGGTAATGTATCGCTACAGGTTGGTTCTCCCGAGCCTTACCGGCAACGGGTGCCAGTCCGCCTTAATAGGATTTGGGGCGTGACATTTTTCGTATAGAATGTCTTAGATTATGACCCACCGTTACGTAGAGTATCGAATAAGCTTTCCAACGATATGTGGATCATCCAAAACGGACACCCAAGCGACGAGTTATGAACATTCCGATCGAACTGTGAAGAGTAGTGAACAGTAAAACGTGCAGGAAAAAGTACTGAGGCCTGGCGTATTTTTGCTCCAATTTTAAACAATCATAACTCCTTGTACATAATGATCTAGGTGATCTACTATATATCAATGGAAAGCCCTGCGAGTCCTCTTTCCAATGAAATTCGTTTCATCCAATTTGTCTATCAGAGCAAATAGTTATGGTCGATCTACTTCAGCCTATCAAAAGCGAATTTTTGGGTCAACTTCAAACAATCATAACTCCTCGTACACAATGATATGGGTGAGATACTATATATCAACAGAAAGATATGAGAGTCTTATTTTTAAGGAAACTGGTTTCATCCAATTTGGATATCGGAGTAAAACGTCATGGTTGATCTACTTCAGACTATCAAAACAGTCCACCAAAGGACAGATTCGGGATTTTTTTTTTATTTTTAGGGGAGTTTTGGTCATTCCCCTTCACCCAAAATCCATCCAAACCCTATATTAAAGCCTATTAGAAGCATTATATGTTATAATTCATCAAATTCCCTCAAAAAGAAAATCCTAAGCTCCTACATCCAACTTTAAGAACCTCCAAAGTTCACCATTAATTCTGCAAATTTATTCAAGATTCCAAGTTCCTAGTTCAAGAACTCCAAGAACCGTCATTCAAAGGCACGATTAACATCTCAAACATGAGTATCGATCTAAAGTTCATGATTCAAGGTATGTGGGGTTTTTCAACAAGAACTCTCTTTCGTTCTTGTGCCCAAAAGTAATTTTCTTTACAAAGGCATGATTTTTATTTGATTTTTACGAATTTGAAGCATGAACCCATATCTTATGACGATTATTATGAAATCTTGATGTTTATGATTTTGAAAGATAAATTTACATGTTTAGAGATATAAAGCATGAATCTTGAACGATATTTATCATGATTTTGATATTTGGGTTGTGAATCCCCATTGAAAATTGTGTTTTTTTGGGAAAGTGTGTGTTGTAAGCACGTTGATGTTGAATATTTGAGATATTTTGAATGATTTGACCTTTTGGTCTTAATGGTGTTGTTTTGAACTTGAGTGTGAAAGAAATCCACAACGTGGTTGATTTTGATAGATGGAAAGCATGATGGCTCCCAATATATATTTATATATTACTGAAATTGTTTTGTTATGGATTGTCTTTGAAATGATCTGAGCTAAGTTCGGGAGAAATCTTTAGCACCGAGTGGGAGGTATAAAGCGACCTTACTTCCCTAGAACTACGTGCCCCCGTAGGAGTGAGCCTGAGGCTGATTTATATAGTGATCACTAGTTTGTGTGGATTTGATATCGATAGTCCTACTCCGATGGCAAGGATAGGACGGCTCTCCCCAACGTGGGTTGTACGTTGGACTCCATGTAGCTCACATGGTTTATGTCGGTTATAGGATCTCCCAGTGTGTGTGTATTTCCTTGTGTCTATGGTGAATGGTGAAGTGATTTGAAAGTGGAATTGTGAAAGTTATTCTTTCAAAAGATTTAAATGATATTTACATTATGAGAATTGATATTCTTGATGAACTGAAAGTGATTGACAAATTATATGATGACTCACATGTGTTATTGTACTTATTTTATCCTCTCATGATTATGATGATTTTCTTGGAGCTATGTGATTCTTTCATACATCCTGCATATTTCTTATAAATATTTATGATGATGATGTTTATACAACTGCATACACCCCCATATACTCGGTTTCTTTCCATGGTACTGACCCACATTTTCGGATGTGGGCTGCATTTTCTCGGAATGTAGGTTCAGGTGCTCAGTTTCAGGTTTGACAGTGATTCTTCTGGCACGCTGTTCTACATCCTCTATTGTGGTGAGTCCTCATATTTCGAGGACGTGATGTCTGATGTTGGTTTCACAGAATAGTTTACATTTGATAACTGAGTATGAGTCAGTTGGGGCATGTCTCAATGGCTCGCTGGTTTTGTTGATTTTCTTAGAGGCTTGTCAGACTAGTATAGATGTTGGAAGTTGACTAATAAGTCGTATTTTGTTATCTTTCTGAAATTCTGTTATTCTTGGATGATGACTACTTTGTTTATATTTGAGGGTTATTTTATGGAAACCTCGTTGATTTGTGTTGAACTGAATTAAAATGGCTCAAAGGGTTAGCTTGGGGCTACTCATAGCCTCAAGCACCGTGTGACGCTCCGGGACCCATATTTTGGGGCGTTATAGTTAATCTTGCAAGAAACCCTAACTTTTGATGCTAGAGGAGAATATGACGTTTGTGCTTTGATCTAAAGTATTTAGATGTTAAGAAGGGTGGAAAAAGACCCAAAATCCTTTTTTAAAAAGGCTTAAAATTGCTAAACGGACATTCGTGACTGTTTGGGCGATGAACCGTCGCACTGGGGACGGACCGTCCCTTCAACCCGTCACTTTTTGGCCAGAAAACAGGCTTATTGCCTTAGTTGCAATGGTCCATCACAGGCGCGACGGTCCGTCGGCCTTACCGTCGCAATTTGACAGTTCAAATAGCTTGCTGTAAAACGGCCATAATATTTTACTCAGTTATTGGATTTTGGTGAAATTGGTATCGTTGGAAATATAATTCAATTATCTATCTGTTAGTGGGTCATGAGAAAAAAAATTCTTTGTAGAATGGGAGATATGATCATTTGAAGTTGACTATGGCAATATCCTTCTCAAGAATTCAATCGATAGGGGATGTTTTGATTCGTCTAATAGCTAGGACGTATTTGAGGCCTTAATATACATAAAACTTGATAATAAAACTACCAAATCACTAAGATTTATTTCTCATAAGCTTGAAGCATGGTTCTACTATCGGTTGGAATTCTCGGGGTATTACAAGTTGGTTCTTCTTTCAACAACACATATAGATGAACTTGCAAAGTTGCTCCCTACAACTTTATTCAAAATGCTCACATATAAAGGAAGACCATCCAAGTCTTATAGCAATTTTTTCTGCAAAATAAACACCTTTTAACCCATATCATTATGTATTTCTATCTGCACTGCATTACCAGTGATTTGATATTCCACTAGAATACGTTTGCTGGTTAAGTTCATATGTAAGTGAGATGTCAAAACATCGTGCAACTCAACGAATGTTGCTGTTGTGCTCAACAGTATAGCATCTGTGACGTATTCTTCATAGTTTTTTTTCATATATCCACCTTCCAGAGTGATTCACAAGAACTGGTATGCTTCCCATTTTTGAATGAATTAACCAAAAATAAACAGATATACAATCGAAAATACTTATTCAACCAACAACTTATACAGCCAACAACTACAATCGAAAATACTTATTCAAAAATAGATATACTCTCAAATTCCATCAAATAAATCTCTGATCAACAATAAATACAACCAAGTACAAAAACTCCTTCATCAAACACAACAAAAACATATATAACAAATCTATTCATAAATACAGTTGTACACTCAATTTTCGACAAACAAAACTGCAAAAAAACAAAATTTGGTCAGCTTTAAAAAATGGAATTTGATTGTATTTTGTTCTAGATGTTCAAATTACTATTGCATTAAACATATCTCGAATTTTTTTTCGAAATATTCATAAACTATTAATAGAGAAGAAGCACTGAAGATCAATACAAAAAATTTCAGCAAATCAGCACAATTAGCTTAATAAAAAATACAATCAAAATAACAAAAAGTGCTTCGAAATTAACCTAAAATAAAAAAAAATTGATTTCATACCTTCAACAACAGTGAAGGATGAATTTAGAACCAATAGGTGAATTGGGAAATATTACCCAGGGAGAATGTAATGTTGCTTGTTGAAATAAACAAAACCAATTTTTTAAATTGAAATTGATCAGCAAAAGAATCTTGTTCAATTGTAACAAATTGAAGATTCAACAATATTTGTTTTTTTTTTTGGAATAATCACGTTCTAAAATTATTTTTTGAATTTTGAATATGATTGTTAGCAAATAACGAAAAAAGCATTAGTAATGAGGGTTTAATGGAATTATAATCATCACAGTTAATTAAAGGTAATTTTACCATATATAGTTGAGCTATTTAAGGGCAGTAAAAAGCATATGTATTTGTATTTTTATAGCAACAATTTGCAAAAATACAAAATACAACTTGTTATATTATGTAATTATAAAACTGTTGCTATGAAACTCATAATTAAGGGGATAAGTATGTTATTTCTGAATTTTGTCCTATATTTTACTCTTGGGTTACTTTTGAGCCCAGTTAGCATTTAGGAACAGTTTTTAGTCCAATTTGTAATAAATGGCCCTTGACTCATAAATAGCAGGGACTCTCTTCATTTTATACTAAGATGATTTTGAATGTGATACACTTGCGAATAATTTTAAGCTTGTTGGAAGCTTATTGATTTGTTAAGAAACTTAGGTTACGAGTGGATTAATTCTACTCGGAATCTTTGTTAGAGAATTAGTCCTTGTAGTTGAATTACGTTTGAGGGCCTCAATTTAATATATTGTAGTTTGCCTACGTTCCTTCTTTTACGTCATTTTGTCTATGCTTTACATCTTTGTTTCACTGTGTGTTGTATCTTTGTATTTAGTGTTTTTCCTTTATTTTCGTTTTCGTTTTCATCTTCGTAGATTTCATTTCGTATCGGGACAGATATAATAGTGTTATGATTTAGATCGTTTTTCGTTTTGTGTGATTGTTTCTCGATCGAATTGGTTTAATTTTTCATTAAAAAATTACTAATTAATTATGTTAATTTACTAAATCTATAAATCAAATCAAATCAACATAAAATTAATTTTGATTTTAATAGGCAATGGTAGATGTGCAAATGTGGTTAAAGAAGCGGCGGTAGAGACACAGGCATTTGTGAACATTGTAATTGTACACAATAGCTAGGTTAGCCGAGCTACATGCACTTTTTCTTTTATCTTATGATTTTTTGTCGCGTGATCATGAGGTCACCAGGGCCTTCTTAATAAAATTAGTGGTCTAAAGTCAAACTTAAATAAGAAGCCTTAAATATATAAATATACATACAAAATAATATTATAATAATTTTGAGTTTTTTTTTTTTGTTGTTGTTGTATATTGACCTTTAGCTTCAAATATAGTATGATCATAAATAAAAGATTTATTCTAGTTAATAAGATGATGGTCATTTGTTTGCAATATATTAACTTGAATGTTATTTCTAAAATATTATTTATTAATGTGAAATTTAAGTTGTTTAATTCAAAATTTTAAAATATTTCTTGTAAAAATTAGATAGCTTTGTCTTTTTGTATTTTTTTAGAGAGAAGTTTTAAAGAACCCCGTGAACTTGTAAGACTTTATTTAGTGAACACCTAAACTACTGGTTGTCTTAAGCCCATTCCCCCTCCCCCTCCCCCTCCTCGGCCCTGAACTTGTTATTTCAATACATTGTGTATCTCCTCGTAGTCCAAAGAACACAATTGTGTAAACACGCATGTATATGATGAAATTTTGGCCTGTGTATATGTCCATAAGGATAAATAATATAAGATCCTTTTTCATATTTATTCTATATAAAAAAAAGCACTCACTTTCAATCCCTAAAAACTTTTACATAAGCTTTTAGTGAAGAATAATGGTGAAATTTTTGAGTTTTTTCTTCGCTCCAAAATAGAGAAAAGTTGAAGCTTTGAGGAAATATTTATTTTTCGGATTGAATTTTCTTCGATTAAGTAGGTTATTATCTTAAAAAAAATGTGTTTTTCTTTGTGTTAAAATATGAGGTTTTTTTTTTTCGTTTAGTGTTTCGTACTAGATTTCAATAACTGTTTCGATTAAGGATTTGATTTAAAGCATATAAATCATATTGAAAGAAAATTATTTTGCGAAATTTTGAAAGTGATGGAGGAGAAGGGAGAGTTAATACGAAGAAAAGAGAGAGATAAGGGCCTTGAAACTATCAAAAAATAAAATAAAAAGGGTGATTTTTTAATTTTTACTCTTGGAATAAAATGATGTGGTAAATATTTTCGTTCCTTGCGCACCTTATTGTGTTTGTACTCAGTTTTTGTGTCAGGTGGACCACGAGAGGGGACTCGACATATTAAAATAACAAGTTTCGGGAGGTTTATAAGACAGCCAATAGTTTAGGTGTGCAACAAATAAAACCTTACAAGTTTAAGAGGTAATTAAAACTTCTCTATGTTTTTCTTACGATAATATTTTTAATTGTATTTCACGATCTTCATTATTATTTTAAGTGAAGTAAAAATCATAAAATTTACTCAATCTTTTTTAGGCCTCAAAATTTTGAGGGCCTAAAGTGAAGCTTTACTACCTTTGGAGGTCACAAATTTAAATAGAAAAATAGTCTTTCCATATATATAAGGTAAAATTGCATATAATAGATTTTTATAGTTTTAACTTTTTTCAGTACTCCATGCATGACATCTTTAACGCATTGGACTACAGACTATTTAAAATAGACTAATAGTTATTTTTCATTCTATTTTTACGTTAAAATACATTACAGCATTACATGGATTAAATTTGTTTCTCTTTAAATTGAGTCCTTGAAAGGGAGATTTAGTGTGATGTGATTAGAAGATTACAAATTTAGTTTTGAAAATAGCTTCTTGTAAAAATACAGGGTGAGATTGCATATAATAGATTTTAATAATTGAATTTTTCATCGAATTTCGTGCATGATTTAAAGTTTTAATGCACGGACTGATATGTCTGTACACATTGAAATTTTGTGGATTCTACAAAAAGAGTTCAAATTTGGTTAGAGTTCTTGGGAGCTACTTTATCCTAAATCTAGCTTGATGACTACTCAATCTAAACCCTAAATTATGTCTATATAAAGGGGGCAAATATCATCTCCAGTATGCAAATATCCTTTAAAGAGGCATCTTCAGTATCCACAAATTCACCGATCTTCTCACAAAGAGATCATTCATAAAGATCAAAATCCTTTCTTCTTGATAATCAAATACATCAAGAAAATCCACAAAATAAATTCATGGGATATTCATAAAGATCAAAATCCTTTCTTCTTGATAATCAAATACATCAAGAAAATCCACAAAATAAATTCATGGGATATTCATAAAGATCAAAATCCGTTCTTCTTGATAATCAAATATATCAAGAAAATCCACAAAACCTCCTTTCATGGAGATCAAATCCAAATACTCCTACGTTCGAGAAATACGCCACTAACGGTCCTCAAATTACAAAGAAATTCATATCAAATTCTATGTTCGAGAATAAGCCACTAACAACCCTCGAATTACGGAGAAAATCAAGAGAGAAGAAGGGAGGAACAAGTTTAACAAGAAGCAAGAGAGAGCTCGTGGATCAAAGCAGCAGATTTCTCTACAAATTCAAGAACAAGCTCAAGATTTCAAGATCAAGACCGCAAGATTTCAAGATCAAGACCGCAAGATTCAAGAATAAGCTCCCAAGCCCTTGGATTCAAGATCAAATCCGTCAAGTTCAAGTTAAAGTTCAAGATCAAGCTCGAAACCCTTGAATTTATAATTAAAAAGGCGAATCAGAGGAATCATAGAGATTGTAACACTCACTTATTGAAATTAATAAATCAATTGTTGCAGTATTTTTCTTGTCTCAGTTATTTATTTTCGGTTTCGAGAATTTTATTGTCAAACAATGTCATTGATATTTTTGTAGGGGTGGAGAAGGCAAAGCCAAAGGAGTTCGAAAAGCATAAGATTTATCATTTTTTGTTATTTTATTTTTATTATTAACACATATTTTTTGAAATATTTAAGTTATTATATCTAAAAAAAATAAAATGATCTAGTATAATTATTATTTTATTTATTATTTTTTGTGTCAAATTAATACTACAACAATAACAACAAACTCAATGTATCCCCACAAATTGGGTCTGAATGTATCAAATTTATACTAAATAAATAAAATTAATGAAGTATTGGATATTGCAAGGATCACGTAATTTCTTTGATCGAGTGTAATGCATTTTTCACTTCCATTATTAATAACTCACTTTTTCTTTTACTTGTTACATTTCATTCACAAGAGCTAATTTAACTTATTTTCTGAATTAAATTTAATTAATTTAATATTTTAAATTTAAATATTTAAAAAATCATAAAAAAGTTATTATGAATGTGATAAAAATATACATAACAATATAACTAAAATTTATATAATTTAATTTTAAAATTAAATGTGACAAATAAAACAGAGTGGATAACAAATGTTGCATAGGGACCTCCATAAGGTGAGTGAATCCAATTTGGAGGCCCTTTTGATAGCGATGGATGTCAATTTGAAGAGGGTGTCGGTGATGTTTTTGTTAGCTCCATCATTCACCATATTCAATTTCTTTTCTTTTTTAAAAAATAATAATTTATTACTAACTTAAAAAATTTATCGTTTTAAATTAAGTAAAAAAAATTATTGTTTAATTATATAATTTATTTGTCGCTAAATCATACTTCCTCCGTTTCATAATAAGTGAATTGTTGGAGTATTTTTTATGTTTCAAAATAAGTGAAGGGTTTATAATTCAAGGCAGATGTTGGAAATTTTTTTCAAATTTATCCTCCATTAAATGTACATTGGGAGTGATGTATCATGTGTCTTTGCTTTTTGAAGAGGCTACAAATAGAAAAACATGATAAATTTATGTCTTTGTTTTTTTTTTCTTAATATGCGTGTCAAAATCCAACAATTAATTTATTGTGGAATGGAGAGAGTATTTGTTTCAACTGACAAATAAACACTTTAATTTTGAGTACGCTTTAACTTATAAAATGATCATTTAAACATTCTGAAAATATACATGTCATGTCAATATTGGATGTTCATAAAATACAATAAAAACTAATTAAAGTATTTAATTAATAATTGAAATAAAGTTTAGATGTCTAAATAATCCATTCTAAAATCTCACAAAATTGACTACAAGGTTAGATGCAAGTTAGATAGCGGGGGGAAGGGGAGAAAAAGGAAAAGTTAGATGCAAGTCCTTTCGGTTAAAAAGTCTACTACTGCTACTACTAATTAGTAATTATGAAATGGTAAAATTATGGTTCCCTCTCGTGGTCATCGATAAATGGAAAAAAAAAAAAAATTCGAGTTTGTCCAAAAGTGATGGGCCATCCAATCAATGGGGCCTTATTATTATTATTTTTTAAAAAATAACATAAATATATATATCTTTTAACTTGTCATATTTACACAAGTGTTATAAAATCTCAATTAATTATGTATCTTTATTAAATATATTCAAAAGCTAATTATGTATTTGACATATCCAAAAATTAAAAAAAATATATTGAAAGTTAATTATGTGCCTTTATAATAGAAAAAATGTATCTTCGTTGAATATATTGAGAGATAATTATATATTTTATTAAATTTAAAATTAAAATTTTTAATAATTATAATAAAATATTAAAATTTTCTATAATTAATCTTCAAAGTGTCGAAATTTTATTGTTTGGCGTTTTTTTAAACTTGATTCAACATCCCTAAGGGTCTCTGAAAATCTCTTCCTTGTTTCCTCACTCTCACTCCGCTCAGTTGAACTCCACGTTAAAAAATCACACACCTTACCCACAACCCATGACAAACTAGAAGTTATCAAGTTTCAAATATAATTATCTGATTTTTTATATAAAATGAATAAAATAACAAAAATGAATTATGAAGTAGGTATCATCTTCGTTTCATATTATGTGACATATTTTAAATTTATACGAGATTTAAGAGAAAAAAAACTTTTGAAATTGTGATTTAAAATAATTCTTGAATATTTATATGATTGTAAATCATTTCACTAAAAATAAATACAAAAGTTTAAAATATTTTTTTTTAAGTATAAAAAAAATTATATTATTTTTTAAACGGGCTAATAAGAAAAGTGTTTCAAATGGAATGGAGGTACTATTATATTCCCATGTTCACCTTTTACTCGTCATTCTTTCAATTTTTGAGGTCAATCTTAATCAATATTTTAAAGTGTATATTTTAAAATTTAAAAATTAAAATTAAAATGGTAAAAAATTATACGAAAAATTATTTCCTCTATCTCATTTTATGTGTCGTTATTTTTTTTATTCGTGTAAAAAAAATGTCATCTTTCTTTATTTGATAACTATTTAATGTCATCATTTCCTTTTATTTTAATTGGGTCCCACTTAATAAAAAAATAACTAAAATGTAAATATTAAAATGACTTTAAAAGGAACAAATTTATAAACTTTACAAATTCATCATTTATTTATTAAACTTCATGCCCAGCTAAAAAAGCAACACATAAAATAAAATTTTATATATTAATACGATAGAAAGTATATTTTAAAATATTAATCGAATTTCCTATAAGTTGTAAAAAGTAAAAATTAACGGATGGATGGAGTACTTCACAAATGGTAAAATGTTTGTTCCCCTCGTGGTCATCGACATATGTAAAAGAAGTAATTTTTTTTTTTTTTTTTTTTTTTTTTAGAGTTTGTCCAAAAATGATGGGCAGCCACCCAATATTACCTGTACATCTTTTCTAACCTGATCCAACACCCCTAATAAGATCTCTCTCTCTCTGCAAATCTCTCCCCTTTTTCCTCACTTACATGCTACAGCACAGCATATGCCGTAACGCAAATCTCGCACTTCCATGTGAATATATATATATAAAAATACGAAACATTTGAGTATAATGCTAGTCACTCACTCACTTTACTGCATTTTCAAGTTTTTGTGACGGAAAAATTCGTTGAATTTGGGAGAAGTAGATGCATTTTTTTGTATTCTACGGAGAATTTATGGATTTTTTGGCGAAGATTTGGAGATTTGTTGGTTTGTATTGAGTAGAATGGTAGTTCGTTGAGTCGCTGCACTTTGAAGTACTGTGATCAAAGAACAAATGAGTTGAAATTCAGTTGAATTTAGGAGAAGCAGAGGCATTTTTTTTTTCTTGGATTGTACGGAAGATTTACAGATGAGTCAAGTTTGAATCTGATTTAACGGATTTTTTTGGTAAGTTTTGATGTGATTAACAAAAAATCCGAAGAGTTTGAATCAGATTTGGAGAATTGTTGTTTGTAGTGTGTCTACTAACGAAAATGAAGGCGAATGTAGCACCAGCTGTGTTGAATCCTTGTATCATATCTTTAGACCACAAGAGGTACGAACATTCAGTTTTCTACCTATACTCAGCGTGTGAATCGTTTCTCTTTGTTTGATCCATTGATGGTATGTAGTTCACTAGTGTCCAGATGAACTTAATTTTGATTTTTAAATGAATATTATAATCCTGTTTTGATGTATGAATTCAAAGTGAGTATTGATATTAAAGTGAGTATTGATTAGTATGACTGAAAATGAAGTGTTGGATAAGCAATTTCCAGTGTGTCTGGTGAAGCGCTGTATACTAAGAATTGAGTGTTTGTCTGATTTTGTCTTGACACGGAGTTTAAGAAAAATAAAAAAGCACCTCAATGAATTGGGTTGAGCACCATGAGGTCTCATGTTAAAATCCCAGCATAGATAAAAGGCACTAGGTGATTTTTTCCAATTTGTTCTAATGATTAGAGTTACCTTGTACCTGTTGCTGGTCGGAGGTGGCAGATATGCCGTGGAAAGTTAGAATTAAAGAGTTTCCAAAAAGGCAAAAACGACATTCTTTTTTAAACTGACTAAAAAGGAAAGTAAGACAAATAAATTGAAATAGAGAGTATACATGCATAGAAAAAATGAAGATATGTGGTGCTCTAGTGTTTAGATGAAGTTATTTCGATTTTTACATGATTATTGTAATTCTGTTTTGATATATGAGGTCAAAGCTGAGATTTGAAGTGTTGAGTAGCAATTCAGAGTGTCTGGTGAATCGTTGGATTCTAAGAATCGAGTGTTTTCTTCAAAATATGTACTTAGTTAGTGATTGCAGAAGCTGCTGGCTGATAAACAGTTAAAAGAGTTAAAGTGGCTAGAGTTATTCGGTACCTATATGGAAGATGCATGTACATAATATGGCGTGCATAAAACAAAACGAAACAATATTGTGTTCAATTTGCTTGCATTTTCTTATTTTGATTTATATAATGCTGTCATGACCCTTCTGAAAAAACAAATTCTTTTTCAAAAATAATGCTCAATCAGGAAGAAATATTTAATTTAATGTGGTTTTTGGGAACTTTTGCTCTTCAAGATTTTTGTTTCAATAAAGTTTTCTCCTTAAAATTGTTGACCGATAGCTATCAATATGGACAGGGATGCTTATGGATTCTCTGTACGGCCTCAGCATTTACAAAGATATCGTGAATATTCTAATATCTACAAGGTACTATCTTGTCATGATAATAGGTTTACTAATTTATGTTCTGTTTATTGGTGAGAAAGTTTGTGAAAAGAAGAGAGAAGGGACAGAAGAAGAAGAGCATTTAACTAAAAGAATTCTCATCAAACTAGTTAGCTACATAAGAAGCATAAAAATAACAGCTGAACGATGTTGAGAATTTCTGTCCATCATAGTTCTACCAGAGCTCTCAGCAACCATGCAAAACCTTTCTTTGTTTATCTTGATTTAAGAAAAAATTCTTTTTCTGATTGTCATAATCTGTTTGCATTGTTTTTAGCAAGAAGAGGAAGAGAGGTCAGATAGGTGGAGTGACTTTTTGGAACGGCAGACAGAGCCTGCTCAATTGACTGGGGTGTCTGCAGACGGCAATTCCAGCAAACCTGATACTGGATCCTTGCTGCAGGAGGAAAGCTCCTTTCCGCAGAACGGAGATGAAAACAATGTTCAAACTGTTGAAAAGTGTGGTTCTGAGGGTCATCTTGAAAGTGCAATAGAGAAGGACGATACAACAACCTCAGTTGAGAGGAAGACTCGTCAGGCACAAATATGGTCGGAGACCAGATCAACTCTACATGCCATTGAGGATATGATGAGCATTCGTGTAAAAAAGAAGGTAAATTTGGCCAAAAATGAGCAAGATCGTGGTCTGCAGGAGCATCTTCTTGCAGTTGAAGAGGCTAGTGCCACAACAGGAGAATCTGAAGAGGACTCAGAAGACGAGTTTTATGATTTAGAAAGATCAGAATCTATGGAAAGATTTGAAGTGGGTTCCATGCGAGATGTTCCTCTAAATGAAAATATTAGTCATTTGGATACTAAATATCACGAGTCTTTACCGCCTTGGAAAGAAGAACTGGAATGTCTTGTTCAAGGTGGAGTACCCATGGCTCTCAGGGGTGAGGTTAGATATAATGCTCAAAATCTTCTTATGCTGTTTCTCCTTGGGTCATCTGAGTCCATGCATCAGCTTTATTTGTGTAATTTTGATACTTTTATCACAGCTTTGGCAAGCCTTTGTGGGCGTGAAGGCACGCAGAGTGGAGAACTATTACCAGGATTTGCTTGCTTTAGGTACTAACCCTGGTAATAATGCAGAGGATAAAAGTACTGTGAACCCGATCATAGATACTGCATGTCTTCCCGAAAATTGGAGAGGGCAGATTGAGAAGGTCATTGAACATGCTACTTTTCTTATTCTTTCCAACATGCTACTTATTCAACCCCATTTTCCAGTAACCAAAACATTTTATAGAGCTGTTGGGTCGGTATCCATTTTGGCTTCAATTCCGAAACTTGCATTTTTGATGCAGGATCTACCCCGAACATTTCCTGGACATCCAGCTCTAGATGAGGATGGGAGAAATGCCTTAAGACGTTTACTTACTGCCTATGCTCGGCATAATCCCTGTGTCGGCTATTGTCAGGTAATTCTGTTGCTAGCGGTCTCTTTTCCTTTTTTGTGGGTGGTGATGAGGATTAATTATGTTTGACATTTATGGATCGTCTGGCTAAGACTTGGCAAACCAAACATCACAAACTGGTTATCAATTTAGTTTTGGTATTTATTATGCTTATTTGGGTATAAAGAAGAATAGAAAGAGGAGGAGTAAGGAGGGTAGATCGAGAATTAAGTGGGGCGGCCTGACGCCAGTGAATGCGTGGGAGATAGGGGAGAGGTTGGCGGGAATGGGGGTGTGGGAGTGTAGGGGGGACGTGGATAGTATGTGGGACAGGGCGGCAAGGTGCATCAGGGAGAATGCAAGTGAGGTGTTGGGTGTTTCTAGGGGCCGGGCCGGGCACCATCGGGGGGATTGGTGGTGGAATGAAGAGGTGGAGAAGAAAGTGGGGACCAAGAAAGGGGCGTATGCTAAGTTGGTGGAAAGTAAGGACGAAGAGGAGAAGCGGGTGTACAGGAAAGAGTACAAGCTAGCGAGGAAGGAGGCGAAGTCAGCAGTCACGGCTGCTAAGACGGCTGCTTTTGAGAGCTTGTATGCAGGGTTACAGGGGAAAGGAGGGGAGAAAAAGTTGTTTAGACTCGCTAAGGCTAGGGAGAGGAAGGGTCGTGACCTCGATCAGGTGAGGTGGATTAAGGGGGAGGACGGTAGAGTGTTGGTGGAGGACGGCCACATCAAGAAGAGATGGCAGTCGTATTTTCATGGGCTCTTGAATGACGAAGGGGATAGAGCTATTGTGTTAGGGGAACTGGAGCACTCAGAGGAGTGTCGGGATTTTAGCTATTGTAGACGTTTTAAGGTAGAAGAGGTTAGACAGGCTGTCCGCAGGATGCGAAGGGGTAGGGCGACGGGGCCGGATGAGATACCGGTGGAGTTTTGGAAGTTCGTTGGAGAGGCTGGTGTAAGGTGGTTGACTGGATTGTTTAATGAAATTTTCAGGACGGCAAAGATGCCCGAGGCGTGGAGGTGGAGTACCATGATCCCTCTCTATAAGAATAAGGGGGACATTCAGAGTTGCGATAACTATAGGGGGATTAAGTTATTGAGTCACTCGATGAAGATCTGGGAGAGAGTGGTCGAGGTGAGGCTGAGACGGATAGTGTCTATTTCGGAGAACCAGTTCGGATTTATGCCCGGACGCTCGACGACGGAGGCAATCCACCTGGTACGGAGGTTGGTGGAGCAGTATAGGGAGAGGAAGAAGGATCTGCACATGGTGTTTATCGACCTGGAGAAGGCTTACGACAAAGTCCCCAGGGAGGTGCTTTGGAGATGCTTGGAGGTGAGTGGGGTACCGCTGGCATATATCAGAGTAATTAAGGATATGTATGATGGAGCGAAAACCCAGGTGAGGACGGCGGGAGGAGACTCGGAGCATTTCACTGTCCTGACAGGATTGCATCAGGGATCTACTCTTAGTCCCTTTTTGTTTGCGTTGGTGATGGATGTGTTGACGCGGCGTATTCAAGGGGAGGTGCCGTGGTGTATGCTTTTTGCAGACGATGTAGTTCTGATAGATGAGACTCGAGGGGGTGTGAATGACAAATTAGAGGTATGGAGGCGAACTCTTGAGTCTAAAGGGTTCAGGGTGAGCAGAAGCAAGGCAGAGTATGTGGAATGCAAGTTTAATGACGTGAGGCGGGAGAATGAGGTAGTAGTGAAGTTGGAAGCTCAGGAGGTATGTAAGAGGGACAAGTTCAAGTATCTTGGGTCCGTGATCCAGAGTAACGGTGAGATTGACGAGGATGTCTCGCACCGTATTGGGGCGGGATGGATGAAGTGGAAACTCGCGTCGGGGGTGCTGTGTGATAAGAAGGTGCCGCCCAAGCTTAAAGGCAAATTCTACAAGGTGGTAGTCCGTCCGGCCTTGTTGTATGGAGCGGAGTGTTGGCCAGTTAAGAACTCCCACATCCAAAAAATGAAGGTGGCAGAAATTCGGATGTTGCGCTGGATGTGTGGACTGACTAGAGGGGATAGAGTTCGGAATGAGACTATCCGGGAGAAGGTTGGTGTGACTTCAGTGGAGTGCAAGATGCGGGAAGCACGATTGAGATGGTTCGGACACGTGAAGAGGAGGGGCATGGATGCCCCGGTCCGTAGGTGTGAGAGGCTAGCGTTGGATGGTTTTAGGCGGGGTAGGGGTAGGCCGAAGAAGTACTGGGGTGAGGTGGTTAGGCTGGACATGGAACAGTTACAGCTCACCGAGGACATGACCCTAGATAGGAAGGTCTGGAGGACGCGAATTACGGCACAGGATTAGGGCCAGTTCGGGTCGCTAGTGTAGGGAATTACTTGGTGGGGGTTTTATTCTTGTCATGATTCCGTGTTCCGTGTTTCATGTTGTATTACGAATCTGTGTGCTTTCCCCTGCTTTCGTCTGCTTTATATTACTTATGGGTGCCGTATTTATATTATGTAATCTGCTTCTGTGCTGCACTATGTGTTTGTGTGGTATCTCGTGCCTTGAGCCGGGGGTCTATCGGAAACAGTCTTTCTACTTCATCAGAGGTCGAGGTATGGACTGCGTACATCTTACCCCCCCAGACCCCACTAGGTGGGAATACACTGGGTTTGTTGTTGTTGATTGTGCTTATTTGGAGAGCTAGAAATAACTAGTACTCCATTTTTCTTTTCTTGATTGATGAGTGGTGTGAGTTTCTTGTTCAGATATCCGTAGAAAGCTTTAAAGCTTTACTTACAAGTTTTAATAACTTCTTATTTTCTAGTCACTAGAAATTTGAATAGTTGAGCCACAAATTTTTATTTAATGCTTCAAGTTGTCCATCAAGTATTTCTCCTATTATTTATTTTCTGTTGGTCATAAGAAGTGTTGTAGACACGGTGTTCTTGTTGTTCTTCAGTTCCAAAATGTTGAATATTGTGTTGAATTTCATTCCTTGGGAATTTCACCATGTATTAGTTATCCTCTATTGCTTCCAAATATGATCATAAGCATAAAGATACATTATCAGTTCCATATGAAGGTCTGATTCTTTCAAATTGTGGTTCACCCATGTGGGCATTTACACAAGCTGTTCTTCTTCTAATTGGAGTAGATCTTCTCAGGATCGTATCATTTTTCCTTCGGTATTGCTCAGTTTTGCTCATCTGATAATGCAGGCCATGAATTTTTTTGCTGGTCTGCTATTGCTTCTAATGCCCGAGGAAAATGCATTTTGGTATGTTTTGAACTTCATCTACATCTTGTTCCCCCTGATGGATATGTCTTCTATTATGTTCTAACGTAGAGGTGCTTCTCAATAGTTTTCCGCATCCAAAAGGAGAAGAGAGGTTTATAATTGCAATGCAGAGTTGGAACAACTTTTGTGTTCTTTAATACCTTGCACTTTTAGAGTTTTGTTTGGTTTGAAATGCAAAATATGTTTCACTCCTGTGGAATAAAAACGTTGATAAACTTACAGGACTCTAGTGGGGATTCTAGATAATTATTTTGATGGCTATTACTCAGAGGAGATGATAGAGTGTCAGGTGATAAACAAGTTTCGCTTCTACTTGCTGTAGCTCACTATATCATCTCCATGCAATTACCTTCCCCCTTCATTTGTTAATCAATAGTTGAACACTGTCTTATCAGGTTGACCAACTTGTTCTTGAGGTGTTGGTGCGGGAGAAATTTCCAAAAATGGGCATGTCTCTTGTTCCCGCTTTCTTAATTCAAGCTCCTTCCCCAAATTTCTATTGATTATATTGCTTGCCATGTGTTTTGATTTCCCCATTGATACAACTGTGCAGTTAATCATCTTGATTACCTGGGAGTTCAGGTAGCATGGGTTACTGGACCGTGGTTCCTCTCCATATTTATGAACATGCTTCCCTGGGAAAGTGGTCAGTTGGTTTATCTTGTCTTGAAAATTCTGATCTACAGTATGGATGATATTACATATTTATAGGTTTTAAGTTGATGAGATATACAATTTGAGGTCTATTGCCTGAACCTTCGTCTTGGCTCTTGAGTTGTCTTACTGGTTGTTTACCCCCTTTCTCATGGTTTTTTTTTTTTTTTTTTAGTCCTTAGGGTCTGGGATGTACTTCTGTTTGAAGGAAACCGAGTGATGTTATTCCGCACTGCACTTGCTTTGATGGAGCTTTATGGTAAATTTTTAAATTCATGAGAGTTGGAAAGTTTCTAAACCTTGTGTTAATGCAAGTTTCTTTTCTCCTTTGCTATCGTTGTTCAATTCTCTTGTTTCTGGAGCTCAAAAGTGATGTACTTATTCATTATTCAGGACCTGCATTAGTTACCACAAAAGACGCAGGGGATGCAGTTACCCTGCTGCAGTCACTAACTGGCTCCACATTTGATAGCAGTCAACTGGTGCTGACAGCCTGCATGGGCTATCAAAATGTTAATGAAGCTCGATTAGAAGAACTAAGAAATAAGCATCGACCGGCTGTGAAGGCTGCTGTGGAAGAGAGGTTCAAAGGACTTCAAGTTTGGAGGGACTGTCAAGGTTTAGCTTCTAAACTCTCCAGTTTTGAGCATGACCCTGGATCTGTAATTGTTGGAACCACTGAAACAGATAAAAAAGCTGACGAAGTAATGAATGGTGATGCATCTCCATCTGATACTGCATCTGGGGATGAACTAACGAGCCTTTATGGTAATGCGGAAACAGATACTGCTCCAGACCTCCATGAACAGGTAATTCTCTTCCTATTTTCCCGTACATATTCCATTGAAGTCTGTCTTTTCAACTTGCACCCTTTTGCTGATTGTCTTCTATTATTCCTTGTTTACCTGCTTTATCTTCTTGTTGCTTAAATGAGGACTTTAAAATTTGTTTCATATGATTATCTGGAATGACGGAGAGAATGCACTGAAATTAGTTCTTCTTTCCATCACTATAGAGTTATTCATATAAAAAATGTGCTCATAGGTGAAATTTGGATGGTCATTAATGAAGTAAGGATTTTGGAGCAAGATGCAATATAAGGCTGCGTACAATAGATCCTTGTGGTCCGGCCCTTCCCCGTAACCGCGCATAGCGGGAGCTTCGGAAAAAACTACTCTCTTTTAGTAAATACTGTATGCTTCAAAATGGGCAACTTGGAAGCAATTGCCTGATAAAGCAGAATTGGACTGAGCAGTGAGCTTGATGCCTCATTTGAAGGGAACTTGTCCTGGTTAGGAACCTCTATTAGAAGGACTAAGGACTGTCCTTGAAGCAGGGTCTTCAGTTTTTCTTTATACCAAATAGATTTAAGCTTAGTTTACAGATCAATACATTATTATTAAACAATCCATGCTTATAATCCCTACATAACTAGTTCGTGAATCAAACGACCCTTTAGTGTATTTCTTTGGGAGTCCATTCATTATTGGGAGGGCCTCAAACAGCCATGTATTAGGATGAGACATAAACGCCTTCTGACTCTTATCAGTCCTGTGCGACGTGATTGTGATAATTAACAGATCTCCAGTGAATCACTTTTTTACCAGTCACGTGTTCACTCTCATGCGAATGTTATTTGTACCCTGAAGGAATCATGCGGTACTTAGGTTAAGTTCACATCAACATACCTAATAATAGGTGAAATAGCCATTGGGTGTAGTATAGTCTTTTAACTAATGACATTCCAGCATTCTATAGGTGACAGTTAATGCTCTACCTTCACCCACCTTTAAGAAAATGAATGTTGATTTAATTTCTAAAGGTAAAACATTCCCCAGTTTTCTACTTGGAATTTTTTGTTTCATCTCCCTCTGCTCCGTTTCTTTGTTAGTCTATATATTCGTACTTTCAGCTCTAATTTTTTCCGTCCTATCCTTTTTGTTTCATTTTATTCTAAGTTTATAGAAGTTGCTGTTCTGGAAGTCCTCAAAGAATATTTCCAATAACATAACCTATTTTGAGTTGGTCATCCACAGTTCTGACTTCCATTTATTTTGCATACATTACTACATGAACTTTTAATCAGGTGGTGTGGCTGAAGGTTGAGTTGTCCAAGTTGCTGGAGGAGAAAAAATCTGCTGAACTCAGGTGCATATTTCATGTGTTCATTCTTCTTTATCTAGAGAGGCAATATTTTGCAGGCTGACTTTTGTCAAAACTAGTCCAGGGAGAGTTGGAGTTCCATTGTTTGCTTCTCTTCTCTTTGTGTTCCTTATGAATCTACTGATTTTGAAACAACTAATATATTTTGGGTAAATTTTTCAAAAAATTTATTCTGAAGCTAATTGTTGTACTTTGGCCGCATTGACGATGACCTCTTTTTCCTAATTTAAGAAAAGGTGGAAGTGGAAAAAGAACTGAGGCCATATCTCTTGCCCTTCTCCTAATCCAAATCCTGCCTCTCGTGATTTTCTATTATTTTTCTCCTTATTGTTGTCCTTCCACCTGCCCCATCAAGATTCAGGTTTGGGCCAGAGAAAACGGATTATAACATGGGAAGGTGGTGCAAATTTTAACTATTCTAAGTGTAATTAGGTTCAGCTATAATTTTCTTTAGGGCAAGGGAGGCTTTTGAAAAGGCAAGTTGATCTCATCCCTGCCAGCCTCAAACTCACTTAAAAAGTTGCAAAAACTCTTATCCAAGAAACAAAAAATCATGATGTTTGTGGAGTGGCAGTTCAATTATCCACTTAGGAAACCTGTTAAACAGTAAAAGGTTTCATTAAAGTTGAATATTCTCAACTTCTGCTGTAAATCTAATTTGAGAGCTTCAAGAATGATGAAATCTTTTACCTTTCTGTGTGTATTGGAAGCTAAGGGAACTAGATCTCGTATTCATAGGGGACTGATATCGTTTTCGTCATTTTTTCCCTGTCCACAGAGCTGAGGAGTTGGAAACAGCATTGATGGAGATGGTCAAGCAGGATAACAGGCGGCAGTTGAGCGCACGGGTACTTAAGAAGCTGCTTTATATATGAATTATGTACTTTTCTCAGAGTAGCCCCAGCTCAATTCCTCCGAACCCCCCCCCCCCCCCCTAAAACAAAGGAAAAAGAACAACCCAGCTTCCAGTCCATTCCTTCAAGCTTGCATTTATGTGCCTCTCTTGTTCATAGAGCTGATCTAACATTTATAATTTGCTCCCGCTTACATTGACATCCCATATTGAACTTGATTCCCGACAACAAATGCAACTTTCCCTCCCAATATACACCTGACCACATTCATCGATAAATTAAATAACAGAATGTGCCATTAATCCTTTTTGGCTTCCTGTGAGTGTGACTATGTGCTTCCATACATCTATTTCAGTATGAATAGAGGACTTGATGAATTGCTAGATGGTTAGCACAATAGACTCCATCACCATTACCTGCTGCGCATATGAGTTTAGAGCTTTTATTTCCTTAATAGTCTCTTTTCCTCATATTACTTTTGTTGGTTGCTTTTTTGGCATATACCGTCTTCCATTTTCTTGAAAAAAATTGAATTTATCACAACTACTTCTGAATATTGACAATTTCTGTTGGACTCAGGTTGAGCATTTAGAAAGACAAGTTGATGAGCTTCGAGGTGCCCTTGTTGCTAAGCAAGAACAAGAGAATGCCATGCTTCAGGTGACAATTTTCATCACTTGTTTAATGATGCATTATATCAGTATCTTCTTTCTTTCAATTTTTGGTTTATTTATTGAACTTTTTGTAGGTCTTGATGAGGGTGGAGCAAGAACAGAGGATAACAGAAGATGCTCGTATATTTGCTGAACAAGAAGCAGCAGCTCAAAGACATGCCTCTCAAGTGCTACAGGTTTCTTCTTTGATCTTGATCAAAAAAAATGAAAAAAAGTTTCCGTCTTTGATCAAATTTCTTGGTGACTCATTTTGATTTCTGTTTCTTAATCTGGGAATTCTTACTCAGATTCTTTGTGATTTCTACTCAAAAGTTATCATGATCAAATTTTTAGTTGGCTGATATGTCGATCTTGTTTGTAATTGCGGCAACCTGCAGGAGAAATATGAAGAAGCCATTGCTTCCCTCGCTGAGAAGGAAAAGAGGGTGGTTATGGCAGAATCAATGTTGGAAGCTACCTTACAGTACCAATCTGGACAAGAGAAAGTACTACCTTCTCCTAGGTATATATCCATGCTTGAGTGTTCTAACTTTGTCGCATTATTAAACACATTGTTGAATGCCCTCGGTGATCATGATGTTCTTTACTGGCACTATTTCATACTTAATCATTTACTTGCTACTCTCTACCTTCATAAGGTAGGGGTAAGGCTGTGTAAACTCTACTTTCCACAGACTCCACTTGTGGGATTAGACTAGGTATGTTCTTGTATTGTCCTTTACTTGCTACTGCAATTGCTTCATTGGTTGCCAAAGGACAATTGCATGCCGATTTAGTAATAATAAAAGCATACCACCTTTATTAAGGCATATCATGTATTTTCTCTAACATGGAAGAACACGTTCTTTTATAGATCTACGTCTCAAGTTTCATCCCCTGTAGGGGGCAACCAACAATCATCACTAGAGATACCTGCTAGAAAGATCAGTCTGCTCTCAAGACCGTTTGGACTTGGCTGGCGTGACAACAGCAAGGTATGTCCTAAAATTTCTCCAAACTTTCTAGCAGTTATTAGACATCATATGTGCACTTGTATGACTTCCAGACTCCAACCTCCATGATTTATGATGGATAAATAACTAGATACTAATGAAATCATCATATATTTCCATATTTTCTCGTGTAATATATCCATGTGACACAGGCGTAATTTCAAAGTGCAAAAGAAGTTGGGACGTAAATATCCCTTTTCAAAGAATTAGCATTTGATAGTATAACTGCAAATTATCTTACAGGAAAGTTACCCCAGACTTCAATTAGGTAGTTGTAGTAGTATGGATTCTGTAGAACAACATACCCGGTGTAATCCCACAAGTGTGGTCCGGGGAGGGTAGAATGTACATAGACCTTACCCCTACCTTAGCGAGGTAGAGTAAGTTGTTTCCGACATACCCTCAGCTCAAAAGAAAATTTTCTTTCTGAAAAATATATGAGCATTCTCATTTCTTTGTTCCTCAACAGCCAAACTATGGTTGGTTCTAATATCGGTATCAAAATAATTGAGTGAAACAGGGAAAGCCGGTCGAGGAGGTTAATGACACCATAACTGTGAATGAGGAGCAGAAGGAAATGAATGGCCATAAGTTGGAGGAGAAAATGCAAGAGGCCTAAAGATGCATATTTATATGATACCAAATTTGAAATGCCATTGATATTGATTATTATAATAGAGGTGATAATTTTTGTATTGAGTTGGTGGACAATAATCAGTAAAATGGTGTAAAGCAAAAGGGCTTTTGGTTAACTGTATTTGTATAATCATTCTCAATCTTGTGTATTAGGATGGTTGGTCGATAGCGAAAGCAAAACTTCTCACATCTCTGTGACTTTGTTCTACCTTCAAATGTGTATTTTGCTTGATCAAATTGTCCAAGCACTTATTAGCCCCCCCCCCCCCCCCCAAACCAACCCTACACCGACGCGCTCATGTATACACATAAGAAGCAAAACATGATTCAACATCTAATACATTTACACAAATAATTTTAACCATGTAATACAATGTAATTTTCCACTGAATGTCTCTTTCCTAATCAAAAGATAGGGAAGCACCCCTCTCCCGAGGTTACGGGGTCATTCTGTAGAGTTTCTTCGACATGGTTCTCTCAAGTGACCTAGTATACTCATTCACTTGCGTCGGTTTGGGGTACGGTCAGTTCACCAGGAGGATCAGCCTCCCAATTTGAAGTTTTTTCCTAAAAGTTTCAACCTTCTTGATTATGACAACAATCGCGACTATAGACAGACTGGTGACTATTGCAGGGCGTACCACCCTACTCTCTCGCGACCCCTACTCTAATCAAAAGATTAAAAACCCCTACTGAAGATAGGTCGCCAAACTACGATCTGAGAGTTTTGCCTTTTGAAGCGCCAGTCGCGTAGGGCGATCAGGTCAGGTCGAGTCAGAAAGGCTTAGGTAACTCAAGGTTCATATTAAGGAAAGGAGAGTGAGGGGAAGAGGGCACAGCCCTCAGCTTCCAATTCGCTCCAAGCATGATTCTGTAGTCAAAGCAATTTCGTCACTTTCGTGTACCCATCGGACTAATGGAATTTGGAGAATGTGATTATTGGATATGAGTGGTTCAGTTGGTTAGCACAACTTCTTTACTCAAAAATAGCAGTCACTAGTTACTTTTTTTGGGCGCCTTTATGTAAAACATAATCATTATTCTAAGCGTCGAGACAAATGACTATATTTTAAGAGTACACTATAGAAAATCCATTAATATAGAAGCTAAATACTCCCTTAAATTTTAATTTTTGAAATTACACTTTATATCATTAAAAAGTGTGTGGATACATGAATCAATCGCAGTAGATTCATGCATGCATTTATTCGGGGGTTACGACTAAGTTGCAGTAGATGTGTCAAGGGTTACGGTAAATTGTCAGTGCCATTTAACCGGAATTGTTAAGGGGATGGAATTAATTTTACGTAGAGAGACAAACAGTTTCCGTCACACATCCAACTCAAGCAATCATGATACAAGAAGTCAACAACATACGCAATATAATCCTACAAAATGTAGTAGTCTGAAAAGAGTAGAGTTTACGCAGACCTTGCCCCTTTTTTGAGAGGTAGAGAGGTCGTTTCAGATCGACCATATTACAAAATACTGAGTTAAAAGCATCCAAAGAAGCAACATCGCAATAAGGGGGAGAACGAAAAAAGAAAAGAAAAGAAAGAAAAATGAGCAGCACACCCTAATTAATACAAGCAATACAGTATACAAATCATACACATCAAACATTAGAACATTGAATTTCTAAGTTGAAGGGGTATCATCAATTCCCATATTAGTGATTTGGACACTATATAATCTCATCTATTCCATCCTGCCATCATCCTCAGAAATGCCATCACCTCTGTGCCTGCAAAATTTAGCAGAAGTTGAGATGCCACTCAAATTGATGGATGGTACTTTAAAGGCATAATCTCAACCGACAAGCAAGCACTCCAACTTCGAGCGTGCACATCTAGACACCTCAACTTGGTCTCAAATGGCAACTTAACACGCCAACTTGTCCCCACTGTGTCTCATGGACACTCTATGCTGCGTGACACATAAATTTTGGAGGAGTCTATGAGTTGAGTGTTTGTTTATGTATTATGCCTAATTTAAAGGATGGCAAACGACAAAGACATCAACAAAAGGAAAAACTACTCTGCATGTTTTTCAAGAACTTCAGCTACTTATCATCAGTTATTGGTCATCGCTTATCACAATGACACTTGAACTTCCCATGGCCCGTGTAACAAACTTCTACTCGATCTAAGAAGATGGGACCACTTTCAAGAATGGTAATGTCTTTTTTGGCGGGGAGCACTTAAAACACATGAACTTTTTGGCACTAAAATTCACAAAAGTTGAGGACTTCCTACACGTCAACAGATAATTAGACTATAACAAAATGTGTGATTAAGTCTGACTGAGAGTTCAAACACTGACCGCCATGAACTGGTAAGATTCCGAGCTTTTCTGTCCAATTGAAGGTTTTCTAAGGCAGATGAGGCAAGCATTACATCCTGCGGAAGCTCCTCATTTTCGTATCTCCAGTTGTATTCATCTTTCCTATATCCAGATATGGATGAACCTGCTCTTCTATCTAGAAACTCAAGAATATCAGAAATTCATGCTATGGAAATTAACTCCCAGAAGAGGGGGGTGGGGGGTTCAGCCTAGATTTACTTACCAGATGACTGGGCGGCAGGACCAGGCCTGTGGGATAAAATGGTTCCAAGTCAATTTTAAATCCAAACTAATTCCAATAAAATGCAATCGGGTAAAGTATGCGAGAGAGTAAAAGAAGAAGTGATAATATTTTATTTGTTAACCTTCCCGACGGAGGTAACCCCCCGACAACTGAAGATGAAGAAGGCTTCCTAATATTCCTAGCTTCAGTGTTGGACACAGATCCAGCACCCCTTGATTGAGAGAAGTTCTGCCAAAAATTAAAAATGGAATCAATATATATAATTTCTACTGGACACTCGCATGCCGATCCACATAGTACAGGAAGTTGTTATTTGCAAATACTAAAAAAACATAAACAACATACCAAGTGTAATCCCACAAGTGGAGTCTGGGGAGGGTAGAGTGTATGCAAACCTTATCCCTACCTTGGGAGGTACAAAGTTTGTTTCCAATAGACCCTCGACAAATACTATAATAAATTTACACATATTAACACCTCCAACCATATGAAATAACAACATATCACAGCCTTACATTGGATATCCCAACAGCAGAAAAATAATCAGTTTCTATCAACTAAAATTTTTATATCAATTATTGCATACTGATAAACTTCTTTACACATGCCAACTAATAACCAGTAACTTTTATATGTCAATTAACACATAGATTGACTAGTAATTTAATCACTTCAATGCATCCTGTACAAACTACCTCCTGGTATTGCTTACACACGTAGTGATAATTTAACAACTTGTGCTGAAAAGGATTATGCTCGGGGATGATCCTAGTCCTATGTCGTAGAGCATCTTTCTAGTTACCAGCTAGTTAGTTTTAAATCCACTCTCGCTGCATGAAGGAACTTAATACCACAAAATATATATCTCATTCCTCTTCTATGATCTGTTTCATAGATCAGATCTTTCCTAGAACATTCGGAATTTGCATGCTATTTAGCTGGGAAGATGCTTTTCTGATCTCACTCTGCACTTGCCAAACAGTTATCAATCTATACAAAACAAAACTATAACTTGTAAAAGAACTTCATGACATAGTGCAATAGTGCCAACATTGCATTAGGATTCTGAAACTCCTACTCTTAGCAACTATAGTTGTTTTTATCCATTTTACATTTTTTATAAGGTAAAAGATTCTATTAATAATGGGAAATTCTCTTGTATACAAGTTATATACCAAAAAGTAGATAATCTACAACATAATATGATTCTGCCTTTATATAACCCCTCCATTCGGTTTTACTTGTCACATTTTGAGTTGGCACATCTATTAAGAAAAACAATTAATATATATAACCCCTCCTATTAAATGATGCTTACATTGTATCTTGAAATTAATTTGGAAAAAAAGCAATTAATATTAAGGGTAAAATAGGAAAAAAGAAGTTTTCTTTTCTTGATATGTCAAAAATGACAAGTAAAAGTAGAAATTCAATTAGGAAATTAGTGACAAGTAAAAGTAAACGGAGGGAGTACATGTTATTTTCTTCACATCTCACTTCTTTAGGTAAATAACTTTAACTCTCCAATACAATTTTCCAATATTATGATTCCTAATATTCATTCTCTTCACTCTCATTTATCTTATTTTGGTAGTTACTAGCATAAACATTTGACAGATAATACTTATCTAAAACAAAATATTTTTAGAAAAAGCATTTACCAGACTATATAATACATCTAAAATGGAAGGTTTTATCAAACCTCGTATTTCAAGAATCCTTCAAGAACATCCAAAAGAAAAGGAGCACTGTCGCCATTCCTGTTAAGATCATATCCATTCTTGCTGCTAAATTCTTTTAGCTCAGATTTCCATGAATCCTTTGGCTGCACAATCACACAATGGGTTCTTTGTAATTAGAACCAGATACGGACAAGACTTTGTGAAGAGCATTACAAATTCACACCGGAGAGCACAGTACATGATTACCAAGTTACACTCTGGCAAATACACCTTAAGTGTATGGTTTAATTGAGCCCAATCCAAATATTCACATATAAGAGCAGTTAGTAGCCTTCCTGCACACAGAACAAACTAAAACAGTTAAAATGCATAAGCAAAGTGATCTACTATAGGAGGATAATAAATTGTAACACTTCTTAGAACTTGACCGCAACTATGTTGATGCATTGTTCATAAGATGTACGGACTGCAATAAGAGGTACATTATCATCCCAGTCCCAGATAGATTCAATTAAGACACCTCTAGGTACCTTTGTGAAAATTCTTAAATAACTAGTGAAGTATTTACTTAGGGGTATAGCCCTTAAAATTTAGTAATTTTTTTTTTTTGGTAAATGTTGTTGCTTTCAGTATATTAAGATAAGACATGCTTTATGATGTTGTCATGACCATATAATAAGAACCCATTCCCCCAACCAATGTGTAATACTCTACATCCCCTAACACGCCCAGCTAGATATTTGGAGCATCAACAATATAATGAGGGCCAAATAGTGAGTAAACCAAGAATCGTGATGAGTTTGAGGCTTAAGAATGTTAAGATTGTACTTGCTATTTACTTTAGTTAATCGATTGGTTAGTCAAGTCTGTAAGTGTCATGAAGGATAATGTTGTGCAAAATATCTCATTCCAGGTCGAAAACAGGAGGAGAGTTTATTTTTGGGGACATAGCTGGTGTGGAACATAGTATTGGAACATGAGTTTCAGAGTTTGTACGAAATATCTTGCCTAAGAGACTTGACGATTTGACAAATTAGGGAGACACAACGTGGAGAGGCTTTTTAGGATTTGAGATTTCGAAGGGAACTTTTGAGAAGGATTTAGAAGGGATTTTCAAGACTGAAAAGTAAGTGAGTTTCAAAAATTATTGATCTTACTTCATAAGCACATCAATCTGAAGGACAATTTCCATTGTTTGTTGGCGGGGCCTGGGAAATGATGGAGTGTACTTGATTAAGTCCTTTTATGAGAAACTATTAGTTAGGGAGGAGCTTGTTTTCCCATATGATGCAATATGGGTTCCAAATGCACCGAGGAAGGTGTGTTTTTTCACTAGGCTAGCAATTAGAGGGTGATTGTGACAACGGAAAATCCAAGAAAGCGGAAGCTCGTGTGCATCAATTGGTGTTAAATGTGCAATGGGGCGAGCAAGCTCGTGGATCATCTTCTTCTACATTGTTGGTTAAACATGTGATTATGATGGGATATGTTTAAGTGGTTGGCACTCTTTGGGCGATGTCAAAAACTGTGAAAGATTTCATGTCCATTTGGAATAGTGGAAGGAAAAGACGAAGGGCTTGGAAAGTAGTTCCGCTTGCGCTAATGTGGTAGACTGGAGAGAGAAATAGGAGAGCTTTTGAAGGAGTAGAATCAAGCTTCTCTCAGTAGAGGAATAGTCTTCGTTCCCTTATTTTCTTTTGGTGTAATCAGAATGTCCCTTCCTATGAAGATGATTGGGTGGAGTTTATCGAGAATCGTGTTATGTATATTCTTTACCTTTTAGTATAAACTTGTATTCGGTCAGTTTTGACCATGAATTAAATTATTTTTACTTGATAAAAAAAAGGTGGTTTATCAGGAGGAAGTTCACCAAATCAAACCCTAAAAAAGATATTTAGATTGAACTCCTAGGTCCTAAGCTATGTTGCTCGGATCTTCAAAAAGGTTGAGTGGTGGGGTGGATGTCCGATTCTCCAAAAGTAGGGCATTTTTGGAGAATCTAACGCCGGCGTGCATCGAAAATGAAGAGTCCGCTCAGCTAGGTCCTAAGTACTGTCAGAGGTTGTGCAATCAAATGACAGTCCATACAATAGATTGAGACTTCTAATAGATGGTCTGCTACAGTATATGAAAACAACTCGGCTTTCTGATATATATAACCAAAGTCCATAAAAATGTTCTAGACAAGATAAGTATGTCTCCTTCCATCTTTAACACAAAAATTTGCAAGTATTTATAAGCAGAAGACCAACAAAAAGGGCAAAAACATTAAAATGACCTGAAGGTGAATTATGGAGTTGTTTTGCCTGATCATTGCAGCTACCCAATAGTGCAGGGGGCAAGCTCTCATCCTTCTCAATTACCCTATCCTCATCTTCAATTGCCTCAAAAACGCTTGCTCTAAGTTCTGCCTGTGAAACGTCACACCATAAAATATGTAAAATTTGCTATGGGACATGCAATCTACAGCACGAAAAGAATGACCCAATTCAAAGGAAGCAAATGTGACAGAAAAATTAGAGATCATCAGTTTTTAGTTTTTACTACAAATACGTGTTAGCTAAGGATGAAGACAACATGCTAGACTACATCAATTAACTATCAAATTACAACTTCATTTCAAGGACTCCACACTATTGTTGAAATAATATATTGAGTTGCACCCAAAGGTGTGGTTTGTGTGGCCTAGTAGTCACTAAAGTGGATTGAGAACCATGAAGTCTCAAGTTCAAATTCTGGCCGAAAAAATATACTCCCTCCATTACAATTCAAGCGCCTTACTTTCCTTTTTGGTCTGTCCCAAAAAGAGTACCTCTTTCTATATTTAGTAAGTTTTCCAATTCCAACATTCTACACGGAATGTTTAAGATCACAAGATTTGAAAGGACTTTAGACATCTTTAATTTTAGACCATAAGATTCAAAAGTCTCCCTTTGTTTCTTAAACTTCGTACCCAGTCAAACTAAGCTATTGACTAATTGACAAAGTTACTCATATTTGCAGTAGGTAACTATCAAATTAGTCGAGCTACTCATAATTTGGCCCGACACCATGGCTATTTAAAAAAAAATAAAAACCACAAGATTCAAAAGTCTCCCTTTGTTTCTTAAACTTTGTGCCCAATCAAACTAAGTCATTGACCACAAAAATTAAAAAAAAAACACAGAATTCAAAACTCTCAGTCTCATTTTGTTTCTTAAACTTCATGTCAAATCAAACTAAGACTCGTAAACTTCGTACCCAGTAAAACTAAGCTATTGACTAATTGCCATAGTAGGTAACTGTCAAATAAGTTGAGTTACTCATAAGTTGGCTCAAACACCAAGGCTATTTTAAAAAAGAAAAAAATAAAGACCACAAGACTCAAACATCTCCTTTTGTTTCTTAAACTTTGTGCCCAATCAAACTAAGCCATTGAACACAAAAATAACAAAAAAAAAACACAGAATTCAAAACTCTGAGGGGTCATTTGGTAGGAGGAATAAGGATAACTAATTCCGAAATTAATTTAGAAGAGGAGCTTATCCCATGTTTGGTTGGAATAAAATGCATGGGATAATAACTCATCCGGGATTAATTATCTCGGGATTATAGTGTTTTTCTTATCCCTCCTTGAGAGTGGGATAACTAATCACGGAATAGCTAATTCCAATATAACTTGTTTTCCAATTAAATAACCCCTCAGGGTCACTTTATTTTTTAAACTTCGTGTTAAATCAAACTAAGACTCTTAAACATCGTGCTCAATCAAACTAAAGCATTGTCAGAGTTACTCGATACTTATAAAAAGTAACCCGTGAAATTAGTTGAGCTGCCCATAAATTAGCTCGAACACCACAAATATTAAAAAAAAAAATTAAAATAGATATTTAACTACCAGATCAGATCCTAGGATCATTCTACGTCAAAATAATGTATAAATTCTAACAAATACAACTCCAATTCTACGTAAAATTATATGAAAATGGAGAGGAGAAAAAATGGGGGTTAAAAATAAATACTCGGATCTTAGCAAGGACGCCTTTTTTCTCCAGGGTTCGAGTAACTAGGGTTTTCAGGTCCATCATTTCTCGTGTATAATCATCCATTTTGCTTCTGATTTTTCTTGCTTTTTGAGAGGCTTCTATGTAGTTTGGTTGAATGAACAAAAAAAATGTATTGCTATTTGCTCTCCTGCTGTTTCGAACGGCAAATAGGAGAGCCCTAGTACGTATGTATTTGCCTTTGTTTGGATGGTATAAGTTTGATATAATGGGTTAAAAAAAAATAGAAATTATTTTCTTTTTGCAACTTCGGGAGTAGGCGTGGGCATTCGGTTTGTTCGGTTTGATTTTTTTATTTTTGAAATGACAATCATAATCAAATCAAAATTAATTCGGTTCAGTTATTTCAGATTTTTATTTTGATTTTAAAGATTAAAGTAGTGAGCATTTAAAATTGATAATTTTTCTAAAAAAATAATATTTTTTGTAAATCTATTTTTTATTTCCAAATATAATTAATTTAACACACATGAAATAACCATAAATATAAAGCTCGCTGAGGAGTCGTCGTCGTTGGCGTGACGGTAGTGACCGCACTCAGCAGCGATGAAATGAGCAAACGACTGCCGACTGCCGACTGCCTTTGGCGATGTTGAAATCGCAAATGAACTGATGAACAGAGGATGGCTGAGCGCCACTGCCGCCTTCACGTTAATGTTAGGGTTTAAAACAAAGCACTATATTAGAATTTAGAGTTACTAAATGATTATAATTTATATATTTATATGTTATATCAGATTATATTATATTTTTAGTATATTTATATATATAAAAATTATAAAATATTATTTATATAATTTTAGTTTTTTGGTTTATCCGATTTTTTATTTTTTTTTTAAATCCAAAAATCAAATCATTTAACCAGATTTCTAAAAATTAAAACCGAACTCAATCTGAAAAATCAAAAAATCAAACCAAAAATAAATTTCGATTTGATTTTTCAATTTTTTCGGTTTAAACTAAAATATGCCCAACCCTATTTAAGAGTCGTTTGTTGCTGGGATGAAGGACAACTAATTTCGAGATTAATTTGGGATGAACTTATTTTATATTTAGTTGAGATAAAATGTATGAGATAATTTATTCTTGAATTTATTATCTTGAAATTATAGTGTTGTTTTTATCTTTTTTTGAGGATAGAACAACTAATTCTAAAATTGCTAATTCTGTGATAGCTAATCCCACCATAATTGATATCATATGTAATTTATATATTTCACCTAAACTACTACTCCCTTCATTTTTTTTATTTATTCTCTTTATTTTTTATAAGTCAATTTAACTAGATTTGAAAGCTAAAACATATAAAATTAATTTAATTTTTAAAAATTAAAATTTAGATATTAAAAAATATATTAAAAAAATACTATAAATTATAATTTTTTTCAATTTGATTAAGAAATATATCTAAAAATATTGGTCAAAATTTATATCGCTTGACTCTAAAAATAAAAAGAAATATAGGGAGTATTAAGTGTTTGTCAGGTAGCGTTTCTTTTTGAGATTGGTTTTCGCTACGCTTTAAGCATTTTTTTTTCCCGCCTATATAAGACATTTCATATGAAACCTCCGTGTCGCTATTGATGTGTTTGTTTTTAATTCATGATAATTATCGCAAAAAATATTGTATTCTCATTCTAATCTAGGTAGTCATCTACTTCAAATCAAATAATAAGTGAATTCATACCCAATCTATTTTTTTTTTCCCACATAGCAGAGAAGGTTCTTTTGCTTCAAAAATATAGTGCTTGCTTTAGTTATTTCGTCAGCCCCATTTGGAACTTAATGAGTTAATTATTATATGGACAAAATTTTATATGGGAAATTGTAACACATTTTTTAGTGGTTAAATCGTAACACTTGGTATAATCAGCTTAGAGGGGTCTTTCTTTTGATAAATATTTGAAGACCTTAAATAATAAAATACAATCATATATAATTCATATATAAAATTCATAAAAAGTGATACTTCATTTTAACTGTAAAAGATGTCTAAAGTCATTCTATAGAAAACGTCTTCTTTTGTTTTTGAAAAAAATGACTTGTATTCGAACACACACTCTGACGGTTTGTTTGGTATGAAATAAGGGGTTGTTTGATGTGAGGCATAAGGGATAAATAGTTTTCAGATAAAATGAATGGCTATTTAAACTCATGTTTTGTGTGAGAGTTAGTATCGAAATTATTTATTCCACCATTTGCATCATAGTGATGGAATAACTAATCTTTCCCTACCAAACTACTCCCAATAGTGACAATTTAGGATAAAAAGATCAATTTTTCTAACTTCGAGATTATAAGCCTCATATCTCTTACACCGATACTTTTCGGGATCGTTTGGTGTGAGGTACAAGAGATAAATAGTCCCGGATAAAATGAATGACATTTTATCAACATATTTGATGTGAGGTATTTATTAGTACCACAATTATTTATCTCATTATTTACACAATAATGATAGATAATTTATCGTATATACGTAATGGGATAATTAATCTTTCCCAACCAAACGAGCCCTAAGTATTTTTAAAAAACATTAAAATTCCTGAAATACCCCAAACTTCTATCCAACAAAAGATAAGGTAACAAACATAGTACATCATCTCTCGTATCTCCCTCAAAGCCACCATCAATGGAGGCTACTCTCTTCTCCTTACATGGCTCCACCTCTCACTCTTACCCATTTTCCCTAAAATCCCACTTCAAAAATCCCTTCACAATCCCCAATTCCAACTTGAAACTCAAACAAAGAACTCTGACAATCCGTTCAGCCATTAGCAGAACCAAGAAAGAAGAAACTGTTGAAACTGTTAAACAACAGCTTGAAGACTGTTACCTTTTAGCTGGAATCAGCTACAAGGGGTTGACTGTCAAGCAATTCCAAGATCTCAGGTACCAGTTTAATTGTTTTTTTTTTAATATATATAGTTTTTAAGTATCTTATTAAATTGTTACTCCCTCCGTTTCAAAAAGAATGAACTAATTTGATTTGGCATGGAGTTTAAGAAAATGAGGAAGACTGTTGAATCTTGTGGTATTAAATTATGTACTTTAGTTTTGTACATGTTATGTGAAAAGTTGGAATTAAAATGTTGCCAAAAAGCACCCAAGGGTGTGGCTTAGTGGTTCAATGAAGTTGGGCTGAGCACCGTGAGGTCTTAGGTTCAATTCTCAACTGAGACAATCACTAGGTGATTTATTTCCATCTGTTCTAGCCTTGGTGGATAGAGCTAACTTATATTTGTTACTGGTGGGAGGTGGCAGGATAGTGGAATTAGTTGAGGTGAGCGCAAGCTGGCCTGGAAACCACGGTTATCAAAAAAAATGTTGCCAAAAAAATGGTCATTTTCTTTGAAACGAACTAAAAAGAAAAGTAGGTCATTCTTTTTTAAACGGAGAGAGTAGTATTTTTGTATTATGACTATATAATATTGGAGTAACTGGTAAAATTGTTGTCATGTGATGAGAAGGTTACGGTTTCAAGCATATAAATAGCTGTTGTAGAAATGTGGCGTAAGACTATGTACAATAAATCCTTGTGGTTCGGCCCTTTCTAGGAGCCCGTGCATAGCGGGAGCTTTAGTGCACGGGCTGCCTTTTTGACTATATATGATATATCAAATAAAATAAGATGTATTTTTAAAAATATTTTGTCAAGATTTCTGTATGTATCAATTTGAGCTACATATCCCATTACCAATGGGTTGAAATTGATCGAGCTGAAATGGACCGAGCTTATAAATGAGCGGGTGAATAATCGGCCTAAACTTGGAAGGGTTGGGCGTGTTATGATTTCATGGACTAATTTTGCGACTCTAATCTCAGGTCTCAACTCCCAGAAACCACAAAGCTTCTTGTTGCAAAGAATACTCTGGTGCTCAAAGCTATTGAAGGTACAAAATGGGAAGCCTTGAGACCATGTATGAAAGGAATGAATGCTTGGTTATTCGTTCATAGTGAAGAAATACCAGCTGCTTTGAAGCCTTATAGGACTTTTCAAAAGGAGAAGAAGTTGGAGGAAAATGATTTTACTGGTGGAGTTTTTGAAGGGAAGTTTTACGGGCCCGATGAGTTTAAAGTTCTTGAGAATTTGCCTACAAGAGCTGAGATTTATGCACAGCTACTTGGGTCTTTGAAAGGACCTGCTTCAGCTGTTGTTGGGACTATTCAGGCTCCGGCAAGGAATTTGGTTATGGTGCTTCAGGCTTATGTAAAGAAATTGGAGGAAGAACAAGGTGGAAGTCAATGATTTTGTTGTAATTCTTGGATATGGTAAGATAATGTTATATTCATGGTCAATTTGATTCAAAAATTGAAGCTTTTGGATATGGAATTTTGTAAATTCGTTTTCTTTTTGTTGGTAGAATGAATTTTCCTTGCCAGTTCTCCTAATTAGTAGTGGCCATTTATATTAGTAGTCGTCATATTGCTCCTCTAGTTTCTTGTCCTTCGATGTCTGTTACTATATGTTGATTCCTTGTACCTCGATTATCGTATTGCTCTGCTGTAGTTTCTGTTCTGTTACCATTTACTGTTTTTTGTTATTAGTTGTTATTTCTTGTACTTATTTGCTTCTTTAGCTGGACTACTTTGGACTGTTTTCTTGTGCCGAGTGTCTACCCGAAACAGCCTCTCTACCTTTGAGGTAGGGGTTAAGGTTTATATACACTCTACCCTCCCCAAATCCCACTTTGTGGGATTACATTGGGTATGCTGTCGTAATTCTCCTAATAAGTGTCCTCATATTAGGCGGATAAAAGAGGGATTACTTCATAACCGAAAGGGGATTTGTGTTCTGTAACATGTACTATCTGCACTTCCCATTATCACCGATCCAAGAAAATAGTTTGTCTTTCTGCCCCATCTCACTATACTTGTCAAACATAAAAGGCAGCTCAGTGCAATAAGCTCTCGTTATTTGTGGAGTTCGGGAAATGCCTGACCACACTGCATCTATTGTAGGCAACCTTACCTTGCATTTCTGCATGTGGATTGTTTCCACGGATTGAGCATTTGACCTCTTGGTCACACGGGTGGCAACTCTTGCCATTGCACTGAACTCTCCCCTTCCTATATATAGTAAATAAGAGGAGTAAATTGTTTTGTTTTAAGAAAAGAAGCAGCAGCAGCAATCCTACCTCTTATTCAACACATCTTCCACTTTGTACCTGAAAAGCCTGAATCCTTTGCCTTTGACGCTCCGTCCGTTATCTCCTCTTCCCCTTCCAGCATTTCTGTTTTTTTTTTTCGGGGAACAAATTACAACTTTGTATTATAAATCAGTACGTAGTAGTACTGGTAAACCCCTTTTGAAAAGGGAATATGTAAAAAGGAAAAGGACTGAAGAAAGTACAATCCTAACATAAATCAAAAACTTCTAGGATTGTCTCTGTATCTTCCGTAAATCTCCATGTACACCAAAAACAAAATAGCAAAATACAGTTTACTGGTGGATTTCTTTTCCCTTCCAGTATTTCTAAACTTACTTTGGTTTTGTGTATGATTTCTCTTTAAGAATAAGTTAGTGCCTTTTGTTTGAGGAAAGGACGGACTAGTTGCTATGGTCGATGAACAAATTCTTTTAGAACTTCAATGCTGTTTTCTGGAATTAGTTGAAGGCCTCTTACAGATATTATTAGGAGTACAAGGGAGCAATGACGTTTACCAGGTGCATTAAGCCATCTGGTTTGGTTGAACAGGATTGTGTTTTGTTCCATGTCAAAACGTGCCTGTACTTGTGCTTTGGAAAATCTATTACCTCTAGAGGCTCCAAGGATTTGGATTCTCTAGATGGTTAAGCACGTGTTATGAACCGAATGATTTTTCAGTAAGTGAAGAAACTAGAACATACCTGATCATATGGTTGCACAGATAGGCGTCAGGTTTTATTCAAGACAAAACTTGAGATAAGTATGCCTTTTTATAGGTTTAGACATAACAAGCACTAGCCTACTAGGTGTGCTAGTATATCTACCATTCTTGGTGATGCCAAAGATTTACTTACGCGCTACATAATGGGACTTTTTGCTCTATGACATGCATAGTTCTGTTGATGGTCCATAGTTAAAAGAGGACAGCTTATTTAGTCATGATGTGCAGAAAAGGGACTAATCACAAGCTAATACTTTGAACCGTCTGACATTAATATGAGAAATCGGCATAAGCAAAGGCCTAGTCTGAAATTCTGGTGAAGAGACTTTACCTCAGCACTATGCTGCGCTGATAAGCGGGAAACCAAGAAAATGTTGATGACTCTATCGGTTCATCCAGCCTTTACTATATGAACTACCCTTTTACTTGCGCTTCTGCAACAAAAGAAGTCTCATGTCTTGTGTATATGTTTGATTTCGAGATTCTCCTCCATAGCAACCGACAGTTCCTTCTGTTTCTACCTCGTCATGTTACTTTGCTGGTTCGTTGTTTGATTTGCCATTCTTGTACCAAATTCTGTTTCAACTAACTTTTGAAGTTAATTTATGCCATCTTACTTAAATTTTCATCTCAGCTCATATTTGTGGTATGAATATTTTGACTTCTCCAGAGTTCTAATGCATAAGTTTTGGCTATAGTCCAAGCATGTTGCATGTATCTCATCAACATTTATTTGTGAGGAAGGAGTAGAATTCCTTCTGTCTACGTTGTAAGGGGCGGAGTGTTGGTTCACCGAGGTTTCTTTTTGTGCTTCAGTTATTGGATTATTTCGTTTTTGTTATTGTTCTTTCTTCTATATGGTGTGTACTGCTCGTTATTTCACATTATTTCGTTGTTGTTACTGCTCTAATTTATGTATTTCCTTTTTCAAACTGTTTGGAAATGCTTTATTTAAACTAAGGGTCTAGCGGAAACGACCTCTCTATCTATATGAGACAGTTGTAAGATTTGTGCGGAAGGAGTAGAATTCCTTCTGCCTATGTTGCAAGAGGCGGAGTGTTGGTTCACCTACGTTCTTTTTTGTGCTTCGGTTATTGGATTATTTTGTTGTTGTTATTGTTCTTTTTTCTATATGGTGTGTACTCGGTACTGTTCTTCATTTCACATTATTTCGTTGTTGGTACTGCGCTCATTTATGTATTCCCCTTTTCAAATTGTTTGAAAATGCTTTATTTAAATTGAGGGTCTAGCGGAAACAATCTCTCTATCTCTATGAGACAGTTGTAAGATTTGTGAGGAAGGAATAGAATTCCTTTTGCCTATGTTGCAAGGGGCGGAGTGTTGCTTCAAACTACATTTTTTTTTGTGCTTTCGTTATTGTTCTTTCTTCTATATGGTGTGTACTCGGTACTGCTCTTTATTTCACATTATTTCATTGTTGTTACTGCCTTCATTTATGTATTCCTTTTTTCAAACTGTTTGAAAATGTTTCATTTAAACTGAGGGTCTAACGGAAACAACCTCTCTTTCTATATGAGACAGTTGTAGGATTTGTGCGGAAGGAGTAGAATTCTTTTTGCCTATGTTGCAAGGGGCGGAGTGTTGGTTCACCTACGTTTTTTTTTGTGCTTCGGTTATTGGATTATTTTGTTGTTGTTATTGTTCTTTCTTCTATATGGTGTGTACTTGGTACTGTTCTTCATTTCACATTATTTCGGTGTTGGTACTGCGCTCATTTATGTATTCCCCTTTTCAAATTGTTTGAAAATGCTTTATTTAAACTGAGGGTCTAGCGGAAACAATCTCTCTATCTCTATGAGACAGTTGTAAGATTTGTGAGGAAGGAGTAGAATTCCTTTTGCCTATGTTGCAAGGGGTGGAGTGTTGCTTCAAACTACATTCTTTTTTGTGCTTTCGTTATTGTTCTTTCTTCTATATGGTGTGTACTCGGTACTGCTCTTTATTTCACATTATTTCGTTGTTGTTACTGCCCTCATTTATGTATTCCCTTTTTCAAACTGTTTGAAAATACTTCATTTAAACTGAGGGTCTAGCGGAAACGACCTCTCTATCTATATGAGACAGTTGTAAGATTTGTGCGGAAGGAGTAGAATTCCTTCTGCCTATGTTGCAAGGGGCGGAGTATTGGTTCACCTACGTTCTTTTTATGCTTCGGTTATTGGATTATTTTGTTGTTGTTATTGTTCTTTCTTCTATATGGTGTGTACTCGGTACTGCTCTTTATTTCACATTATTTCGTTGTTGTTACTGCCCTCATTTATGTATTCCCTTTTTCAAACTGTTTGAAAAAGCTTCATTTAAACTGAGGGTCTAGCGGAAACAACCTCTCTATCTATATGAGGTAGTTGTAAGATTTGTGTATACTCTACCCTCTTCAGATTCTACGAGAGGCAATGTACAAACTATTATTGATGCATTATCAGGAGTATTACTACAACACTAACATATCCAACGTGATTTCACAAGTGGGATCTTTGGAAGGTGAAGTGTATGTAGATCGCTCACAATATCAGAACTTTATGTAGGACAGGTAAATATTACAAATCACAAATAGTTTATAGTAATTTGATTTCAAGAGTTACAATATTCTGAAGTCTTAATACATATTCAATGTGATTTCATAAATGGATTTATGAGGATAGGGTAGCAAATATTATCTTTATATTGTGGGTTAGTGAAGGATAGAGTATACATAAATGTTATCCTTATATTGTGAGGTAGCTACGTTATTTTCGACAGATGTTCGGCTCAAAAATATATTTCAAAATAAATTTGAAAAATATAAGGTCAAAGAATCTCTTTTGAGAATAACACAATTAGAAACACTTTTTATAATCTTGACCAAATATTGATTGCTACTTCAAAAGTATTTAAAATTTATTGTCCGGATGAGAAAATGGTCTATTACCCCCAATCTTTGGTTGAAATTTCAACTACATACTCAACCTTTAAAGGTGACTTATTACCCCTAAACTTATTTTTACCGAATTTATTAGCCCCTAGGTTGCTGACCTGTCAATGGACGTGACTACACCGCCCATGGACGTTTGACTCCATTTCACTTTAAATTCTTTATTTTCTATTCGATTTACAAAATGATTTGTTTGAATTTGAAATTTCAATTAGCATCTATTTTTTTTTTATTTTTATTTTAGAGCAATCATAACAAAAAAAACAACAAAATTTTAAAATTAGGCTTTAAGTAACCTCGAGTAACATTGTGTTGCAAGTTTAAAGTGGAATTCAAATCTAACTACAATGAATTAAAATTCAAAAATATTATTATTTTGAGTTAAAACTCAAAAATATTATTATTTAATAATATAACGATAGTAGCAACAACCAGGAAAAAAAAAAAAGCCTAACAATATAGCAACCATCTCCTTTTCAATCAACAAGCCACCTTCTCACCAACTACGAATTGAAATTACACATACAAGAAAACAGTGTAACTGCAAAACATTTTTTTAGTGTCACTATGTGTGTAAATGTCAATTTACGAATTGATTCAAATTCTAAATACCCAAAACTAAATTCAATTCGTAAAATCAAAATATTTTAAAACTAAATTCGTAAATCAATTCAAATTAAATCATCCAAAGATTTGAAAATTTGAACTGATTCGATTTGTACACAATACTAAACTCAATATCGACGAGACTCGAACCTAGAAAGCTCCAGTTAAGATTACACTCCATACTTACCTCTCGTCCACAACGCTAAAGAAACCACAGTTACGCCAGAGTCGAGGGAATTTTGAATTAAAAGGGACAAACAAGTTTTTTTAATTAAGTGAGGGTCTTTCAAGTTTTAAAAATTAGGTAAAAAAATCATTATTTTCAATTTTTTCTTAACATTTTCGCTTCAACAACTAACGAAGTTGTCTCAACAACTATAGAAGTTGTTCGATAACTGTGCAAAGTTATTGGATAACTTTGATAGTTATTGAGACAACTAAACTCAATATCGACGAGACTCGGACCTAGAAATCTCCAGTTAAGATTACACTCTATACTTACCTCACGGCCACAATGCTAAACAAAACCACAGTTACGCCAGAGTCGATGGGACTTTGAATTAAAAGGGACAAACAAATTTTTTAATTGAGGTCTTTCAAGTTTTAAAATTAGGTAAAAGAATCATTCTTTTCAATTTTTTCTTAATATTTTCGCTCCAACAACTAAAGATGTTATCTCAACAACTATAGAAGTTGTCTCAATAACTATACAAGTTGTTCGATAATTGTACAAAGTTATTAAACAGCTTTGATAGTTATTAAAACAACTAATGAATAACTGTCCTAATTATTTAAACGACTTTATGTCTTTGAACTTAATAATTTTGTGGGATCACTTGTCCCTTTTTTAAATTAAAGAGTTGAGACGGTATATGAGCTAATTTTTCTCAGTCGACGGGGAAGATAAGAAATATACTAACAATTAACAAAACGACACTCAAAAAAGAAAATGGCAGCTTCCCGCATTGGTTATCAAATTCATATTAATTTCAATTCTCCAATTATTTTTCCTTCAAAGACCAAATTGAGTTCTCTATCTTTCAGTTTCTCTAATGCTAAATATGCATTAAAATGGAATCACATTGGGTGCCACAGAATCTGTGCTTTACCAGTTGTTTCAATTATGGCTTCTAGGTACTTGTCTTTTTCTATTAATTATTTTGCTAGTAATTTTTATGGAATTCTAGTATTCTTGCTAGTAATTTATGTCATCTGCTTCTGTGCTGTACTATGTGTTTGTGTGATACCTCGTGACTTGAGTCGGGGTCTTTCGGAAACAGCCTTTCTACTTCATCAGAGGTAGAGGTATGGACTGCGTACATCTTATCCCCAGACCCCACCAAGTGGGAATACACTGGGTTTGTTGTTGTTGTTGTTAGTATTCTTGTAGGGTGTGTTTTTGTAAGAAGCAATATGTTTTTTTTTTCATGTAAAATATTTATCTGGAAAATAAGTAAATGTTTTATCATTTTTTACCCAAGTTTCACAATTCAATTATCACCATTTAAGTATTAAACACATCTCTCTGCTGTCAATTATTTATTTTTCTACCTGTACTATCATCATCGTTCAATTAGAGAAAAAAAGAGTAACTTATAGTTGAGACGTGTTTAATACATAGATGGTGATAGTACGTTACCATGTTAACAAAAGATATATAGATGGTGATAGTTCAACTAGTAAAATGGAATAATGGATAGTTGAGGTATGAAACACGCGAAAAAATATTGATTGCTCAAGTGTATTCCATTAACTCTTAACTTTTTTTTTTTTATTATTATTATTTTTTTATTTTTTTATTTTTATGTTTGGTAAGTGAGTAAGTAAATATTGTTTCAAATGTCTAAGCAATTAATACTTGTGTTCTATGTTTCAATTAGTATGATATTATTTGTTGCATGCTTCTGTTCTCTTCTCTATTTTTTTTTCTTGAGCATGTTTTTTCACTATTGTATTTGCTTTACATACTTGATTTCCGAAATGTGTTTACTTAAGGCGAAGATCTACCGCAAACAACTTCTTTACCTTCACAAGTTAAGGTAAGGTTGTGCACACACCACCCTCTCGCGTCCCCACTTATAGGATTACACTAGGTATATTTTTTTTTTGTTTGTTTGATAACCATGGTGTCCGAGCCAGCTTGTGCGCATCTCGACTAATTCCACGGGATACCTGCCATCTCCCACCAGCAACAGGTACTAGGTAACTTTGTCCTAGAACAGATGGGAAGAAATCACTTGTAGTGCTTAATCCGACTTCATTGAATCACTAGGTCATACCCTTGGGTGCGGTATGTTATGGTTGTTGTTAAGCAAATATTGGAGGAGGCCAAAACTAGAATTTTTAATTTATGGTTCTAAACTCTAGAAAGGACATCTTACTAAGTTTTGAATATATCATTTGTACATGTTACGTGAATTTTTTAGCACAAATCCATGGTCTGCTCCAAAGCTTAACGGTAAGCAGAATGCTAGCACCGCCTCTAGGGTAGTGGCGAAGTCAGAATTTTCACTAAGGGGTTCAGAAGTAAAGATACAAACTAGTGGAACGGGGTTCAACATCTACTATATCTACATAAAAGATAAATTTTAACCATGTATAAATAGTATAATTTTCCGCCGAAGAGAGTTCAGATGACCCCCTAATTATCCAAAGGTGGCTCCGCCCCTGCTCTAGCTAGGGTCGAGGTGGCGTGGATGGTAATTTGGTGTGGTGCCTAGGCGAGGGACTTGTTTTTCATATTTCTATTAGAAAAGTCATTTTTTCAATTTGTAAGGAACCTTTTTTTTTTAGAAATTAAATGTTTAAAATATTTCGACCAACTAAATATAAAACTTCTTGTTTGATCAGAAGTTCCACAGAGGTGCTTCCTCCTGCCCTTGATTCTTCTTCAGAGCCACCAACAATCTTTGATGGAACTCCAAAGTAAGTTGCTTTTTTACTTTTTATCCTACATGAAGTACTAAAATCTATCCATTGAAGTGAATTTTACTGATATAGTGGGTAAAATCTACAACTTTACTATTATAGTGGATAAAATTATGGTTATCGACCTTAAAACACTATAACAATAAAGTCTATTTTTTGTTGCATTAAAGTAGCTAACCCTCTCCCGATCCCACTTGTAAGGAGATTACGCTGGGTAGGTTGTTGTTTTAAAGTAGCTAGTTGGCTGAATCTTACCTGCTATAACATTAAGGTCGACTTTATCCGCTATAGTAAAACCTACCCATCAAGGTGACTTTATTGTGATCGTGGGTATAGTTTTGTGATTTTATTCTTATAGTTATAGTATGTAAAACAGTGACGAAAAACAGTTTTATAACTTTACTGTTAAGTCGGTAAAATTCAGTGATCATATGTGAAATTATCTCGATATATTAGTTATCTCTTTTGTGATAGTCAATTTATTCATTTTCTTGGTTGAAGGCTTTATATCTCTTACTCATGCCCATATGCCCAACGTACGTGGATTGCTAGAAACTGTAAGGTCTGTATGGAGCAACTGGTGATCTAGTATTTGCTTAAATTTAGTGTTTACTCGAATTCCTTCCATCGCGTATAAAGTTATTGATGTATATTCTTGAATGTGAATCCAGGGGCTGCAAGAAAAAATTAAGTTGGTTCCTATTGATCTAAAGAACAGGCCAGATTGGTACAAGGAAAAGGTTTATCCAGCAAATAAGGTGAGTAAAAGTGAAATGGTTGTAGTTTCGCTTTCTTTGAAGTTCCCCGGTCGAGGCCAGAGGATTAAGCTGGTTCGCTCGTGTTGTTTTAGGACAGTAAATTGAGAAACTTGCTTTATCGATTCCTAAAAAATATAGCAAGCAACAAGGAGTTAGGGTGCCAATCTAGTATAGCACTACTGACAGGACGGTCAGTTGATAGCGAAAGCAAAACGTCTCACATCTCTGACTTCTTGTTCTCATTACCTCAAAGTAATTGACTACATTGAGTATAAAGGAGAAAAGAAGGAATGGTGTCTATCTGTTCGTGTCTCGTGTGTGTATTTGTATTTGAAGTTCCTTCCTAAGATATTCTCATCTGTGATCTAAGCGGTCGTCAATCATTTTGCTTACATATCGTGAACTTTGAAATTCGCAACAGCATAGGAATCACGGGTTCCCCTACTGGTAATGAGAAAATGTCCCTTCTCACCAAATGATGTTTGTTTAGAACTGACTCAGATGGCAAGGATCCATTGTGGCTTTAGCCCGCTTCTTACTGTCACTTTGCTGTGCTACTCCGAGAACTTAATTCTTTTCTTGCACAGGTACCATCACTGGAACACAACGATGAAGTTAAGGGAGAAAGTATGGATCTCATTCGATATATTGACAGTAACTTTGAAGGACCTTCACTTTTCCCAGATGTAAGTTCTTGATAGGAATTTCTTTGAGATTTTCCTACTTGTTCCGTCTCTCAACTAGTTTGCTCGCTAATGTAGGATCCTTACAAGAGAGAATTCGCAGAAGAATTATTCTCCTACTTTGACCCCTTTTACAAAGCTGTAATTTCGTCTTTGAAGGAAGACAGAATAGATAACGCCAGTAAGTTTTTACTCCGATCAATTACATACTTGCTTCGCGATAGAAAGCTTTTAAGTTTGAGACAAGTTGATGTAGTTTCAGCCTTTGATTCCATTGAGACTGCTCTTTCCAAGTTTGATGATGGATCTTTCTTCCTTGGCACGTTCAGTCTGGTGAGTATCGATCTCTTACTTTTTGTTATTACAAGTGTAGGAAAACGATCTATAAATTTCCATACCAACGGGATTAGTGAGTGCAAAGGTGAAATCTGCAGTTAATGTTCACTTTTAGTAAATTTCCATAGCAAGGGTCAATCTACTTAAGTCCGTAGTGTCCATCGATTTTACCATGTCCCCCTTTCGTTTTGCTTGAGATTAGGATCTCGTTGTGATGTCCTTCATTTATACTGGAACCATTGAATTCATTAGATATCATGCTGTGTGATATATGACGGACAGGTAGATATAGCTTACGCACCATTCATCGAGAGATTCCAGCCCTTCCTGCTCGAGGTAAAGAACTACGACATTACAGCAGGCAGAATAAAACTCGCAGCATGGATCAAGGTACCACAAGATTACCTTCACAGAAGCAAATTTTTAACTATAGCTACATATGCCATAATCACTTGAATACTAGAACATGATGTTTTTCTTAGCTTTCGTTGAAGTTTTTTTTGATAACTTGGTGTCTGGCACGCACCTCAACTATGTTCACCGTGCCTCCCAACAACAAAGATACCAGATAACTTTGTCCACCAAAACTTGGACAAATGTGACAAGATCGCCTAGTACTTTTGCCTCCATCTGAACTACAGACTGCTCCCTTTCAAGTTTATATAGAAGTTTTACCTGAGCCCTATAGTTCTACAAGTCAACCTATAACTTTATGTCAACGGTGTTGGGCGTGTATACAATTATATGTTCAGATAGCTTCTTGAGCTAACTAAAACCTGATAGTGCCCATCCACCTACACGTCTTGCTTTGAGTAACGGTAACATTGTCTCTGTATGGCTTATATAGGTCATGGGCAGGGGAGGAGGTAGAACCCCAGTTACGGGAGTCACATCAGTACTTCCTCAGGATACAGCCCTTCCCCTGACCACGCGTGATCTTCGTTGTTAAGTTTTCTGCATGTTTTGTGTAGACATTTTGACTTAGCAGAGAGATTACTTGATGTTGTATGGTGCATTTACTGCAGGAGATGAACCAAATTGAGGGTTATACAGTAACTAAACGTGACCCAAAGGAGCATCTGGAAAACTATAAAAGACGTTTCTTGGTAATATTGTTTGTCAATTGTCTTCTTTTCTAGATTTCTTCACACAAAAATTGTTCCTATTTATAGCCATATTCACCACCACTTCTTTGTTTTTGCAGTCTCAGGTCTGAGCTCTGTGAAGATGCTATATATTTAGAATGATTTATCTCAGCGCGAATTCCCCATAAGATGATACAGTGTTATATAACTAATGTAGCTTTTGGTTGGAAGTATTAAATAATACTCGCGTTATGTTATGAAAATCTACGTATTATTTTATGAGATTGATAAATTTTACTAGCTGTTTTACACCGTGGTCATCATTGGCAATGCCAAAGGTGCTAGTTTCAGTAAATTGACTAAGTATGGTTTGATGAGTTACTAATCTGGTTACGTTCAGTACTACAACAACATACTCAGTATAGTCCCACAACGTGGAGTTTGGGAGGGTAGAATGTACGCAGATCTTGTCCCCCTCAGAGATAGAGACTACATATAGTATGATGAGCAACTGATTTGGTTAAGTTCGGCACAACTACATACCCATTGTAGTACCATAAAGTGGGGTCTAGGGAGGGTACGGATAGGATGTACGCAGATTCTACCAAGACCTGAAAGGTAGCGAGGTTGTTTCTGATAGTTTGGAGAGTCAGTAACCTCACAAGTATACAGCTGCACAATGACTATTTCTTACCAGAAAAGTACCAAGAACCATTCTGCTCACTTCCAAAAGCAATATCTTAAAAGTAAACTTCATACAAAAAGTTAAGGTCACTCAACCTTAGAATCTTAAGCTAATTTGCAGAAAATTTACCAGTTTATAGCAATAACAGACAAATTGCATGTACAAAGCATCAAAGTACTTGAAGAGAAGTTCAGAAAACAAAGTGCTTTGTTGTATGGCAAAATTCAAGATTTTGCAGGATACTTTCGGTTTCTAGAGCTTTCAAACAAGTATCAGCGCACCATTGAATGGTTTTCGTACATATATCAGCGAGAGATCAGAAGGCAGAAGATACTCACATCTGCGCCGTTGTTATTCTGCAAATCGAACCAAAAAAGTCAGCACTATTAAGAGGTAGGAGACCCCAACAAAACAAAGCGCAGATCATTTGATAGATGTGGGTCTGGGAGGGTAGAGTGTACACAAACCTTACCCCTACCTCATCGAGGTAGAGAGGTGGTTTCTGAAAGACCCTCGGCTCAAGTGCAGCAAATCAAAGTAGTTATGAAAAAAAGATAATATTGTAAATAGTTATAAAGAAAACATGGCAACTAATAAGGGGAAAAAAAATCAAATTTTCTATAATCAGCAAATTGATGATCCCTTTGATCAGTAGCAAGCTCGATGAACAATAATTTTAAACTACCCATTGTCCAAAGAATAGTCTTCTCTGCAATCAACTAAGCCTAGTACTTGTTACAGTACATCTCTTAAAATAGAACTGGTTGCAAATATTAACCTTTTGGTGTATACTAAAGATGTATAATACAAACATTTTACTTGACTTGCTTAACTCCTTGTGGTCTGGTCTTTCCCTGGAGCCTGCGCATCGGGCTGCCCTTTTCGCTCAACTCCTTACCAGAACAATTACATTTTTGTACCTTGGCCGTACCTAGTCAGCACTATCTTTGGGCCTTTTTTGCTTGTTTACTTATTCAAAGAAAACCAATACGCAAACTGAACAATGAAGAACCCAAACCCAGGTAAGCTTCCTTTGAAATATTGGTACAACAACAACAACAACAACAACAACATACCCAATGTATTACCACAAAGTGGGGTCTGGGGAGCGTAAAGTGTACGCAGTCTATAACATTACCTCAGATGAAATAGAGAGGTTGTTTCCGATAGACCCCCGGTTTAGGACTTTTTATGAAATATAGATAAGCATAACAAAACTGGAAAAGAACACCCCTACATAATTATCTTTCCATGCACCTCATATATGAAATAAAAATAGTGGAGAAGAAAAGGGGAGCCATCATAGGGATAAAAATAAATATGGGAACTAATCAGCCTCAAATGGAAAATCAAAACTAATATAAGGATAAAAATCAAATGATTATCTTCACTCAAAAGATGTTACAAAAAAAGATTCAAAGAAAACAAAGTGAGAAGCAACATTAGTATACCAACTTACTCTAACAGAAGTCATTCTTATTTATCTAAATATTTACAACAGGAGGGAGAGAATGAAGAAGCACTTACTTAGAAATTCACATTTGGGAGTTCCCATAGTCTAAGTCTTGTGTAAAAGAGCCATCATAGACGAACTGCTATTTTCCAAGAAAATAAGGAGTCAAAATAATAACACCTTTGTTAATGCTATACGGGTTACAAATACCAGAACATGTTGAATAGAGAATTTGGTGCCCTCTTACCTGTGAACTGGGACCGAGATGACCTCCAACTATATCTTTTCTAGCAGACGTATCTCCAGCCCTAACAGATCCCTTGGTGTCTCCCTGACATTAGAAACAATCCCCGGGGCATAGCTAGTGACATATCAGAGGTAAAGAAAATAAGCAACTCTATATCATTGACGAGGAGAAGCAATGCATACCTCCATCTGCAATACCACAATCAACCATAGCCCAGCAAATAGAATAATTCAATTGCCAGAAAAATAAAAGAGACATTGATCAGTTGATAGTTCAAATAATAGTGCGGGGTCAAATTAGAAGTTGTTCGAAACTACAAAGGAAGTTCATATAGACCACAGATACCCAGCAAATCTTCCAAACAAGCGGAAAAGAACTATTCTGTCTCTCTTTTAGTTGCCGATGATAAACACGCGTGCATGAACATCAAGAACTCTTCATATAAACAAGCTTATTTGTAATGGGTTAATGAGGAGGAACTGCAATTACCTCTCTGTACCTAATCAAATAGCCCTTTAGTGGCTCAATGTAGTCCTCAAATCCTAAGGTGGTCAGTGCCCATATCAAATCATCTCCATTAATCGTCTTTCTCTTCTCTTTCTGACACTTGTCACTTGCCCTGTAAAAGAACAGAAAACACATTTAAAATCACATGGCAAGACCACAAACTAAAACTTCCACATCGATTAATAAATGTCGAAGTCTAAGTTCAAAGAAAGCTGCTCTCTCAAAACCATTATGACTCAACATTATTTCGATATGGAATCATCTATCCACATATCCTCACTCGAAGACTCGGCAAATATACTTGGATTAGAATTCACACCTTGACCATTGAAAAAAACAATATCTGTATCCATAAGAAGAATAAAATATCACACAAAATTCTCTGATCTAAAGAAAGAATACAGTAAATACACGCAAACATAGTGAAGAAAAATAGACAAACATTTTTATTATATTGGACGCCTTTTTAGTATGTTATACGTCAACAACGACTAAGGCAAAGGTCCAAATTATCCCCTCAACTATTTGATATTGTTACACTTCACCAATTCCTCCGTCACCCATAGTGATCTCAATCGTTCCGTTCTCTTTTTCTTCTCTTCTTCTCTGCTAAATGCTTCTGATATTCTCTTCTTCCATCCCCCTCACACAACCTCTCTTTCTCACCTCTTAGGCCCTTATCAACAATACTTCCACTCTTTCCAAATCCAACATGGTTAGTTAATTTGGTATATAAAAATTAATGGGAGACCAATATAGAGAGCCGTTGAGTAGCAATGAAACGTTGCACCCCATATATTGCCGATTGTAGATAAAACAAAAAGACAAAGAAAGAGATAAAAGTAGTAATAGTTGAAGATCAAATTGAATTAAATTGTTGGATGCTTTGACAAATAAAGGAGAAAGGATACCAATGAAGAAGCTACGAGCAAAGTGAATAGCAATAGAAGATTACAGGATACTTAAAAAAGAAAAGGAGAAATAGACCAATACAGAAGCTAAGAGAAAGTGCATAGCGCTAGAAAACGGTAACCCACACGTATTAACGAGAAAAAAAAATTGTGTCGAATAAATTTCTTGATACTTACTCAACACATTATCAATTGTACCATAAATAAAAACCCAAAAAGGCGAAAAATTCAACGCCCGACTGAAACAAAATTGTTGAATAATCGAAAAAGGAAAGGGAAAAAGAGACCACTATGGAAGCTAAGAATAAGTTCGGAGCAATTGAAAGTTGTAACTCATGAGGTATCAATTGTACCACCATGAACAACAACATAATTTCAAGACCATTTGAACAGATATAGCAGAATTTTGACTTTTGTAGTAGTCATAAACTATGTAACTACGGAGAACTTGAGGACAGCAGCCCTTATTGTTCTCTTGTTCCCTCTTTCGTCTTTGTTTCTCTCAACAACATCAGCAAAATAGAAGCAGTTTCTCGCCCGCTACTATAAATCATCAATTCCTCTTCCTTCTCTTCTTTCCGCTCTAAAATCAAATGACTTAGTTTCCTATCTCTGGGTCTTCATAGTGCTCCTGTGACTCTTATCGAAAGGATATAGTGGTGTAGGCGAAGAGGGATAATGAGAAGCATTAAACACACAGGGAATTGACCACAGGGAGCTGTGCGTTTCACTATATGGCAACTCGCTAATAGTGTTGTCAAAGGTGTGCGTAAGCCGAGAAGCGACGTGTGAAAAAATGTTGAATGCTTCACGGGCACTTCAATGTCTTCATCAAGGATCTAAGACATATCTATCCTTGCCAATTCATACTAAATTATTAGTATTTCACTTTATCGTAATCTTTTCTCAATTTGTTTGCCGATATATATATATTTTTTTTTTTCGCGCTCTCGCTACGAGTAAGCAACCCTCTTTGGATAATTCGCCCAATCCAAGGTTGGAGGGTTCTTTGCATCCTCTTTTATTTAAAAGTACGTCGAAACCCCACCTCTTGTGTGTCTGAAAAGTAGGTTGTTTGGCAAATTTGTCGATATGCTAAAAATAGTAATAAACATTGTTTTGTTCTTGTTTCCAAAATTTTGGAACTCATAAATGGAGAAGCACAACTAAATTTACAACACGTGAATATTTTCAACAAATATAGCAAATCGTTTAAGTCATATCCATAAGCAAAGAAACATGTGTAGAGAACAATGAACATGGTTGCAACAATTATTTTCAACAAATATAGCAGATCAGTTAAGTCATATCCATAGGCTTATAAAATACGTGCAGCGAATATGGTAGCAAAAAATTCTAGAATGCCACCATATTTTAAACCTAAAAAGAGACTCGAAGAAATTTTCTAGAAGATAAACTCCGAAAATCAAGAATAAAACTTCAAATTTGACCAATTTGAAGTACAATGAACTAATAGTAAATCAAATTTCAAATAAATCCTCACGTATATGAGGCTCTTAAATCTCTTGACTCGTATTTACTTGTGTATGCCGTCATTCTTTAACTATTTGTTCTCTTCTTTTCATTGAAACACTTGGATGTGCTCTCACTATAAGAAATTCCCGCCTGTATTTATCCCATTATCAATCCAAAGGGTATGGTAGCTTGTCGATTTTCCTAATATTACAGGGGCGGATCTACAAGCGGAGTATGGATTCTGAGTCCAGTAGCTTTAGTTCAAATGTTGTATGTGTATTATAAAATACACTGAATATGCACAAAATATTAAATTTAGAACCCAGTTACTAACCCTGATGTCGTTATCCTAAAATAGAAAACATAAAGTTCAAATCTTGTCAATGTAACACTTACCCACTGGTAATGAAACTGATGAACTCAGAGAGACACTCGTAAACATTTGGATGTGCTTCCACTATACGAAATTCTCACCTTATTTATTGGTATATCTATCGGTGTTGAGACCTTCTGACACAAGCTAAAGGTTTAGTGCAGTGATTAAGGTGTTGCAAAACATTCCTAAGATTGTGTGTTCGATCCTAGCTAGCGATATAATTATAATTTTTTGACGCCCCTTAATGAAAATCCTGGCTCCGACACTGCCTAAGGATAAGAGAGCATGTTGATTTTCCTAATATTAACGGGGGGCGGAGCTACAAGCTGACATACGGATTCCAAACTCAACTTTAGCTCAAATGATGTATTTGTATTAAGAAGTTCACTATATATGTACAAAAAAATAAATTTAGAAACTCAGTTGCTAACACACATGATATGGCTTAGCAATTTTAAATATAACATGCTATCAATATAACACTTACTCGCTGGTGATGAAACTGATGAACTCCGAAACACATTCCTGAACAGTATCTTTGGCATCCTTAGCTATCTTGGCATTAGTAGGCAATCCCTTTTTCATAATGCGGCCTATATTTGCAATTGGAAGGTACCTGTCCTGTTCCCTCACATTCGATTGAGGACTTTGTTCATCACCACCACCACTCTCATGGCTTGCACCACCACCTCCTGGACTCGCCGGAACTTCCGCCATACTCAACAACACGAGTAACAAAATCCTAAAACACAAACAAACAACATTAAATAGACAACAACAACAACAAACCCAGTGTATTCCCACATAGTGAGGCCTGGGGAGGGTAAGATGTACGCAGTCCATACCTCTACCTCTAAAGAAGTAGAAAGGCTGTTTCCGATAGACCCCCGGCTCGAGACACGGAAAAACAACATTAAATAGAATCAACAATATATCCACAGGTGAGATCCAGAGAGGGTAGAGTGTACACTGATCTTACCACTAGAGAGGTTGTTTCTGAAAGACCCTAGGCTCAACTATAACATTTCAAAGCTATGTTGCTCGGACTCATCAAAATTATCGACGGGTACATGTCTTATCCTCCAAAAGTAGTGTATTTTTGGAGGATTCAACACAGGAGCGGCAATATTTTTGGAGAGTCTGAGCAACATAGGTTCCAAGTACAAAGGAAATAGTGGAGAAAATATAGCAAACAACAACAAACACCCACAAGCCTAACCCCTCGATAAGCACGACAACACTCCTATCCATTATCCTTCTACCCTAATATGCATCCATCATTAAATACAATCAAGCACAAAAAAAAGAGGAACAGTTTAGTGCACTAAGCTCCTGCTATGCGCAGGTCCAGGAGAAGACTGGACCACAAGTACTATTGTACACAGCTTTATTGTATTTCTACAAGATATTATTTTGACAGCCTTTTCACAACTCAAACCCGTACTCTCCTAGTCACATATGTCGGGCAAGTACTATAGTACTCAACCTTATCATGTATTTTTGTAAGAGACTGCTCAAACCTGTGTCCTCCTAGTCACATGTCATAAAAGGACGAACCCAAGTACTATTATATGGAAATTGTCACAGCTTTATCCCTTCATTTTTTGCAAAAGAATATTCTCACAACTCGAACTCATAACCTTGTCCGAAGGGCATGACCACAAGTACTATCTAGTATTGTACACAGTTTTATCACGAATGCATCTCTCCAAGTGACTGTTTTCACATCTCAAACATGTACTCGTCACATGTATTACAACTTTACTAGTTACGCTAACGCTTCCTACCGAGCAAAAAATTTAATAACTAATAAAAAAAAAAAATGACCTAACCTTAGCTGCTCAACAGTTATACTCTACAGGCAGATCAGAAATTATTTTTCTGTTTTTTTTTTTTTTTGGATTTGTGTTGATTGGATGGATCAGTAGGAAAAGAAGAAAATGGAGGTATAATTTATTTGTATTTGGCGGGCTTTGTTGATGGATTTGTAGTGTTGGCGATTTGAGAGTGTTTGTATACACAGAGATCGAACGGCAGAGAGAAATGGGGAAGAAACTGAACCTACGTTGCAAATAAATAGGGTTTATTTTATTTTATTTTGGTTATTAATGTTAAAATGTACTGTACTGGAATATTGGGATCTTGAAAAAATTATTCTTTTTCTTTTTTAGAGTAATTTTCCACTTTAGCATATAATTTGTTTTTCAGCTCACTTTTCATTTTTAAAATTATATATAAGTATAATTAAGTATGAATATTATTGAAATTACTTAATTTAGCTCGTTGATAATATCTATTTATTTTGTTTACTATAGATTCGGTAATGTAGGTTAGTTAGTTCAGTCGGTTAGTTTTTGTTAAGTTTATTAGAATCTAGTTGTAGTCAGCTGTCATAATGCTACCAAGTATATATGTACACCTTGTAGATATTTTTGGGTTGAGCATTTCATTATAATGAAAGCAGTTTCTGTTTTTCTTTTTCTGTGATTTTTTCTGTACACAATCTTCATCATTGTTGCTTGATTGCTCCCAAGCTTGCAGGATAATCCACCATGAATTTCTCTTGATATGGCATCAGAGACAGATTGTTCTTTCTTCGATTACTTTAGCTGCAACTTTCTCGATTTGAAATCTTTGATTTGTTCGTATTCCTCTGTTTTCCTCAATTCGTGATAGTCTTGTCCTCCACTGTTTTCCTACAATGCCTCAAATTCCTCTACTTCAATGGCTAATGCTTTGAGTTCTTCTGCTTCAACCATGAGTGTTGACGCGATTGATACACTGTACGTGCATCCCTCTGATAGCTCAGGGTTAACCCTTGTTCCTGTTTAGTTTGATGGAACGAGATATCGTTTATGACGGAGAAGCATTATGCAATCTCTTTCAGTGAAGAACAAATTAGGTTTCATCAATGGTGACGGTGTGAAACTTGCTGCAGATTCTCTCCAATTGCGATAATGGCAAAGGTGCGATGACATGATGACATCATGGATATCCTAAATTCACTTACTAAGGAGATTGTAGATAGTGTGGAGTATGTGAACAATTCAACTGAGTTGTGGAGAAAACTTAAAGATCACTACGATCAAACTAATAGTGCAAAATTATATCAAATTCAAAAGGAAATCAATGACTCAACTCAAGGAGTGTTGGATATTACTACCTATTAAACTAGGATAAAGATGATGTAGGAGGAATTTAGCAATTTGATTGATAAGTTTCAATGCAAATGTTTTTGTACTTATGGAGCAAAGAATGGAACGCATAAAGTTGAACAGGACAGATGCCTTATTCAATATTTTAATGGGACTTAATGAAGTCTATACAGTTGTTCGGGGTAGCATACTCATGATAAACCCTCTACCTTCTATGGCACAAACTTTCTCTATTCTGATACAAGAGGAAAAGCAAAGAGAATTTAAGCCAAAAGAAAAAATGTTGATGGAATCTACTTTTCTAAATGCAGCAAGTTACTCTGTAGGCCTTTCTAACTCAAAAGGTTTTAAGACAAATTTATCCATAAGAGGAGGTCAATTTTCAACAAGTTCTCACAAATCCACTCTTTTCTGTGAATATTGCAAGAGAACAGGTCATGTCATGGAGAAATGTTTCAAGTTACATGATTATTCCCAAGATAGTACTTAAGGCAACAAAGATAATCACTCTTACAACAACCATCAGAATCGAAATGGACATGACTTTAACAATAGAGTTGGTTACACCAATAATTCAAGGTATAATTCAGTGCTAATGTTAAGTACAATAAAGGAAAGAGCATTGCAGCAAATGCATATGGAAACATGGGAACTGGAGGAGGCGAAAAGGATAATAAGGAAGAAGATCAACAACTCACTCTCACTAAAGAACAATATGCACATGTGATGAATTTTCTACACCACTTTGGGGGCAAGGGAGGACCTAACAACATCAACTTTACTAATAGAGAAATAAATTTTCCAGGTAATGTAGTATACACTTCCTCTATAAATTTTGATAGTCCTTCATGTAAGCATTTTGAATCAAATGATGACTTGTGGATTATAGACTCAGGAGCTTCCAATCATATGACCTTTAATAATACACTACTAACAAACCTTAAGATCTTACCATGCCCTTTGCTCATTACACTTTCAAATAGATACAAGGTGAAAGTGACACAAATTGGTGATGTGATTATTATACCTATCATCATTTTGCATAGTGTGTTATTTGTATCATCTTTCAAATATAATTTGATTTTTGTTCACTCATTAGTCTCATTTCTTAAATATGTTGTGTCCTTCACTGAAGAGGCCTCAGGTAATTGGTACTAGCAAGCATGGACTTTACTTCCTCTGTTCAAGATGCTTGAAGACCAAGTCCATTATGTCTCAGAACTGCATCTCTAAAAGTCACTCATCTGCTATATTTACTATATAAATCATAATCCTACAAATTCTTCTCATTTTCATTTCCATATAGTGAATCTTATTTCATGTAATAAGAACAAAGTCTGTATTATAAACTATTTTTTTCATGTTGTAAAAGTGAGTTGCATTCTGTGAATTCTTGTTTTTCTCATGGAAACAATGTTGACTTGTTGTGACACACAAGATTAGGCCATGTGCCTTTTGCCAAAATAAAGGGAATCCTATCCGTTCCAACTAAATTTTTCAATCAAACAACCCTTTTTGTGCATTGTCTATCCAATGGCTAGACAAACAAGGTTTTCTTTTACCCA
>NC_061115.1:10624744-10692767 GCF_002878395.1 Capsicum annuum
ATTTTCAACTCAAACTTTATAAATTTCAAGAAAAAAATTGAAAAAATATTTGAAAGATATGATCATATGGCTTTTCGATAACTAGAGTTAGGCTCTAAACTCCATAGTCTTTGCCTGTATAATGTATATATTAAAAAATTTATTTAATATTCATAAATATACGATTGAAAATCCAACTATTAAAGTGTATATTGATTTTAGATTGTTATACAAGCACATAGATTTAAATTTTGAATGTCTCTAAACAAAGTCAAAGGAGGACGACAAGTATTTTTTTAAAACAACTAATAACACAGAGTTGAGAAAAATCAAACACCTTGAAACTATAAAGAATGAAAGGCATGTAATAACACGAGACTAGTGGCCATACTGCTAGTCTTATTTCAGTGTGTTATTGTTTGTTATATTACGTAATCATAGTCTTGTTTATATTATTATTTGGTGAGTTAATACTTATTGATTCTTGTTTTCTTTACTGATTTTTTTTAGACTATTTTTATTTTGAGCCGAGGATCTATTGGAAATAGCTACTCCATCTCACCTCTGAGGTAGTGGTATGAACTGCGCACACTTACCCTCCAGACCCTCCTTGCGGAAATATACTGGATATGTTGCTGTAGAAACCAAATTTGTTAAGCTTTTTGGCACGAGATTTCTACGCTCTTTGTACTTGCAAAATAATTTTTCTCGATACTCAGATATTGAAAAGAACAAATAAGACAACCTTTTTTTAAGGCATAATACATAAATATGACCATAAATTTGATACCAAATTATAACGTTAACCTTAAACTTTGCCAGTACACAAGTAGACCCTTTAACTATACAAAACCTGAACAAATAAACGCTCCAATCCTACGTGGCAAAATGCGTGTATACACTCAAAACCACGCGCGTCGGAGTTAGAATTGAAGGGTTTATTTGTGCAACTTTTGTATAGTTAAAGCGCCTACTTGTGCACTGGCAAAGTTAGAGGTCATAGTAATAATGTATCTTTTTTATTAGGTGGCAGCATCTGAGTGGATGACTAATCCACATATGTATCTTTTTTATTAGGTGGCAGCATCTGAGTGGATGACTAATCCATATAGGCGCGAGTGAGGTACACGCGTGTAAGTTGCAAAATTGGAGTGTTTATTTATTCAAGTTTTGTATAGTTACTTGTGCACTATCAAAGTTTAAGATCAATGTTATAATTTAATGTCAAATTTAGAATTTTTTTTAACATAAATGTGACACAATTCACTATAATCACGTAATTGAAGTTTGAAAAGTTTAACATAAATGTGACACAATTCACTGTAATCACGTCATTGAAGTTTGAAAAGGATTCAGCATACGCAGTTTGGAATGGATATAACATACACAGCCCCTATCTTGAGAAGGTAAAAAGGAGATTTTCAATAGACCATCAACTCTAAAGAAGAAAATGGTTTAGGCCAAGGTTGGGAATGGAAAAATTTACCAGCACGAATGACAAAGTTAAACGTCATTTTCTGTTACTATAATACTTTTTATCACTTGACCAAGGATAAAAAATAGTGATAAATAAGTGAGCCTTTTTAATAAGCTAACGCATGATAGGAAAACGAGAGAAATAATTGGATCAATTCCCTCCACACCTCAACTCGAAATAGCCAATACACCAGGCAAGTATGTAATCACTTGTAGCAACATATTTATACTTTTCTGCAGACAACATAGGCAACAAAGTAATGAGGGACAATTTCATTTTTTTTCAAAGAATCAGTGAATTACATCCCAAAAACTCTGGTGTACACATCGCCAGATCGAGGCGTCTGGAACATCACATCTCCATATCCACCATAAAATTTTTTGAAACCTAATGTCTCGTTTGTCTGGTGTTGCGTCAAGCTGTCCACTTCATTAGTATTGTGCTGGAAGCCATTAAAGATGCGGCCATTTGTCGCAAGCTTTTGCTGGGGAAATTGTGAATAGGAAGATGGATCGAAACTATGGTTTTGATCTACCATCCTTGAAGAAAAGCCATATATATCATCCAGGCCAAAATACTCATCCCCGCCAAGACTAGGAAATCTTCGTGACTGATGCACGGATGGTGTTTGAGAAGCAATTCGTTGAGAGAACTTCCCTTGATCTAAGGGTTTTTGTTGCATAAGATGCCAGATTCTTGCCTCATCTTCAAAGCCTCTCCTCTGTGGTACACAAGCTTCCAGGGCTGAGATATCAAAAACGTTTGTTGGCTTGCCATTTCCAAAGGCTGATGTGGCAGGGTCAACGAAATCAATATCACCTACACTGCTAATGCTTCCGGTTGATGGTGTGTGAAGCAAACTTGATGAAGAACTATTTACTAAGAGATTACCTGTAGAAAATAGTAGTATAAGAACTATATATTAATTTCATTCACAACTCATGCAACTGTGAGAAACTGAAATGCGGAAGTTACCAGAAAGAGCACGATGGATTCCTCCGATATCATCAGATGAGGCAAAACCGTGAGGCAGGTCCCTTGAGGGTATTGAGAACCCAGGTGGAGCCGAAACTTTTGGTCTGGTGACTGATAGACAGCTCAGAGATTAGTATATGAAAAACAATCGGTTAGTTATAGATGTCTGAGGAAATGCACATATACACACAATATCCCTTTGTATTTCCTCATTGGAATACATTTTGAAGCCTGGAAAACTCATGTCTTCTTCACCTTTCAGAGCAAACCATACAAAGCAAGGATAATTATATCATTTTTCAAACTACTATGTGCTATTATTGTATTTATAAAGTTGAGTGATAGGGATAGCAATCAAACATAAGCCAGAAAGCTTGGCATACTATGACGAAATACCTTTATATATATATTCGCGGAAAGCAACTAACACAGAAACATAAAGCAACGGTATGATTGAAGCTACTATCATGGTTTTCTCAAATAATCAAAGAACGGATGACCTATAGATAAGCAAGGGTCAACTGATTCCCATAAAAAGTAGATTAAAAATTCCAGAAAAATAAGGTGCATGCAACAGTAAATAAGTTAAAGTTGAAGATATTTTCTGCTACACAGCAGGCTTGAAACCAAACATTTTAGAAGATCCTAATTTCATAATACACTTCACTGAATTTCCCAAACACCTATCTAATAGGTGACTTTTGAAACAATCCGATATAAGTAATATAAATCTGGACTTGAAAGAAGATATGAAAAGAAATTCAATGAAAGATAAATACAGGGAACTATATCCAACTGTTTTACTAGATAAAATAAGGAAAAGTCCAGCCGATACTTACTTTGATACGGAGCCTTGTGCACATACTGCTCCTTGTTTGATATCTGACCAATATTTCTAAAAGACGACTCTAAATCACCCCCTTGCCTGGAAAAGTCATCATGCTTCACAAAAGAGAACCCTGATTGCTCGCTGTGCAACGAGTTCCACGAAGCACCATGCTTCCCAGCAGATTCACCATAGGAGCCAGCAAAACTACGATGCAAGGCCATCGAATCATCACATGAATCTAAGTCTGTCGACATAATATTTGAAATAATACTGCTTTCTATGCCATTGAATGAAGAATCTTGATAGTTTCTCAAGTTATCACCATCAATCCTCCGTAGGTGCTCAACTATTTCTTCATTGGAGAATGAGGTAGAACTTCTGTAAACCCTGTCGGATTTGACAGAACTTTGGAATTTCAAGTCATGAAATCCTTCATTTAATATTGCATTTACACATGAAAGAGGAAGAGAAGCTTCATCCACTTGATTATGTAAAGCTCCATAATCAACTCCATTGCTACTCGGACTACATGGCCTATGTACTAATAAATGACCACCAGAGTTCTCTGTAGATTTAGCAGAATGGGATGACATAAGAAAAGCATTTTGATCCATATTATTTGGATCCTTCGGTCCTTGACTGTCGAAAGATGTATAATCTTCTCTGAAAGGTTCATCTGAAAATTCAACAAAATTTTGGTTGCCTCGCGGATGATTGACAACGTGACTTGAAGATGGAACTTTGAACAAAGTTTTATCAGGATATGTTTCATGACCATTATTATCTTTGCTAATGGTTACTGAAGATAGGTCAGAAGATAAATTCAAAATCCTGCAATCTTCAGTGCTATTTCCATCCCTCTCTGGACCAGAACTATTAGACCGTCCAACAATATCGACAAAAGTTGTCATTCTATTTGGTCCACCATCATCTCCATCCTTATCATGAGGAATTACATGAGCCATGTAGCTATTGTAGTTCACTGTATCATTTGATGTATCCTAAATAACATAAAAGCATTCAATGAAAATGTTAGCAGTTCAAATCAAAGAGTCCTTATATAGTCTATAAACAAAAACTACAGCAACTTTTGTGCTGAAACTGAAATTAAATGTTCAGATACTTTGCTAAAGGAATTAACTCATACGCAGAATTAAACATCAAGGTTTCTTACACTTAATGCATTTCTAATGCTAGATGTCTCAGTCGAAGTAAAGCCAGTACTAGATAACTCATCAATTGGAGGTGGCAAGACACTTCCTGAGCGGTTCATCATATTACTGGTGGCACCTACAATTTGTTGAACTCTATTCCTGTATAACCAACAAAATGAAACCAATGCTGAGACTATACCCAGGAGAATTTTATTATGAAAAGCAACAATTACATAAAACACTTCAGTTAGGCCAACTACAGAAATATATCAAGTTCAGGAACCTCTAAGGTACACTAGAAGAAATCTGCAGGCATTCCTTACAAAAATCATTGAAGATCTGAAGTACCAGCATTCAATCAACACGAGAAATAAAACCTGTCAGTCTCCACGAAAGGTGGTTACATTATATTGTATTGAAAAGCTATAGGTTTCAATGTGTCTATTCAATGGAATTTAAATTCCAAGCTGAGTGTATATCAATCATTTCATTTATAAACAGAAATATCTTTGTTTATATGCTGCAATGTTGTCTATATCTAATTTAGCCACTCACATGTATTAATTTTTATTATTTGCAATTCCATATCAAAATAAAGTCAATTAAGAATGAAAAGTCCAACTATTACAATATTGGGCCTATCCCAGCACGGGCCATCACTACCTAGTATATAAAGAAATGGAAAACGGAGGCAAATGTGAACTGCCTTCCTCATTATTTGTCCGTAATAGCAAATCCCTTCACGATCTCACCCAGAAAAAAAATAGGTTGTCATTCATCAATTCCCAGGGAAGATAACATATTCATGATACAGTAAAAGGCGAATAATGTGTCACTGGATATTAGCATGCACAGAGTGACATTCAAGAGACCTTCAGCACCACGTTGACCGAAATGATATCTACTTGGGTGCAACAGGAACATCATTCTTGTCAAACAAATATCAAAAACTGATACTTGGAACACCAGTTTCTGCGTGTAAGGCTTGCAGAGCACCAATTGGATTGAAACTGATTTATTAAGTACCACAAAACCGAGAGACTGATTCTTCTCTTACGCGCTATGTTTCATTCCACCCAAAAGAGGACACTAGAAAAATAAAGCAGCTATAGTTTATTATGGGCAATGCACTCATTCATATGCTGCTCTCTCAATTTTAACCTCAGATAGCACATCAGTATTGTAGGGAAGTTTTGTATCTTTAATACCTTGTATGAACTGCAGCTACATCATCTTTACCAAAGCTATCTTCATCAGCACCAATGCTATGCAAATATAGACAAGAAGGATTACTGCAAGGCTGCACAAAAGAAAAAGGAACATGTAAACAATAACAAGATATCACAAAGGGGGTGACAGGAACAACAGTGATCACAAACAGACCATGGTCCATACCGTGTTTCTCAACCAAGCGTGGCAATATTTTGCAGTCCCAAATGATGCTCTGCATTGACCATTTTTACAGTGTAAGAAGATGAAAGTATGCATCATTGACCAAGGAAACGAAAGAAAGGGGTAGATGCTTACCTCAAATACCTATCTTCCAAGATAAAACCATGTACAGACTGTATACACCGCACGGCCTCCTCTTCTTTTGAATATGTAATATATCTGAAAAAGACAAGAAGCAGAAAACAATCAAATACGACAACGACAATCATGAGGGGGAAAATGGAAGCAAACCAAAATTGATCAGCAAATTATGCACACTTTAGAAATGCACAAATATATGTGACTGAAGATTGTCTGAAACATCAAAGAGTCGAACAGTTCTGACTTCCATAGTACTAGAACAAAATCCGACAGCGAAATTCAATCAAACCTTCTATTTTCCCCACATGCAGTTTCAGCAACTGAGTATTTTACTAATCATGGCTAGGCTACCTTTCAATTAAGCATCAGCAATTTCACCTCTCCCAAATCTCAACTACTGATACAATCAAAAGTTATCATCTAGCAATATCCTAATTGAATTTTGTTTGAAAAAAATAATAAAGGAATTACAAGTTAACCATTATGAGCTTTGGTAATATCCAACAACCCGAACATGATGTTGACATTGTGACAAATTGGTTTACCTTTTAACCTCAATTTGCAAATTTCTTCATGAAAAGTTCAGTGATTTGAGTTACTATACTACAGGAGTATAGAAATACTCCCAAGATAAACCAATAAAAAATACAACTGCATACATATCCAAATTTTAACTTTTAGCCCAATTATTAACAGGAAAATCAGGCAGCTGAGGATATAAGCACCTACAGTTGGAAAATTCTACAATCTAACACCTTATGCTGGTATTAAGATTTGTAAGGACAATGTAACGGTTTTTCAGCAAAAAGAAATTTGATAGGTAAAAAGTATAGTTTTATGATGAAGCAGCACTAAGAGTGTATTACATATGTACCCAATTTCAGCAAAACATAAAACAACAAACTAAAAACGGTTGTCTGCAAGACAAATAGGAAGAAACTCAAGACATTATACCATTGAAACATAAGATAAATAATGTTGAACTTAACTAAGCAATAAGATCTAAAAAAGGGCCAACTGGGATGAAGTAATGGGAACATTTCAAGGTAACAACATCGGAGAATAATAGAATGAAGTCCCACACTTTGAGACCATACTTGGGCTAGTTGAATAGAAGGAAACAAAGAGCCTGAAAAAGCAAATCTCACAGTAATAAAAACCTACACAAGCCAAGATAGCCAAGATATGCATCATTTACTCACACACTACAGGTATCATGAACAAATTGCTGGATGGCACCACCAGCTGTCCGAGACAAAGAAATTTTAGTAACTTTTCCATATTGCCCAAAATATTCCTTCCGTTGTAAAAGCTGCTCAAGAAATACGAATAATCAGTAGAGAAATGGACGGAAAAAAAAAATCCTATAATTGCAGGGTCAAGAAAATAACGCAACATGGAAAAAAACTCCATACATCTTCATATGCAAGACTAAGAGGCAGTCCAATCACATATGCCATTTTACGTTGAATAACCCGAACATTCGTGAGATCCTTCTTGACTTCATTGGTTTTTGGCTTTGCCTTTGGTTGCGGTTTGCTTTTCCTATTGGCATTGTTGTTCCCTGCCCTGTTAGAAACTAACTGTGTGTTACATTCTGTCTCCATGCACCATTCAAAAGTAAATTAGTCACAAGGGGAAAAACCTCTCAATATTTGTTTGCATTCTAACAACTTTCTCCTTTTCATATGTTGTTCGACATGCAGGACACCGTCCCTCTGTCTCATCTTTTTCTGCCATGTCCATTATGTGATGCCAACACCAAAGACACACCTGTAGTAATAATAGTAAAATAGAAGCCACAAAAAGAAACCAACTAATATATTTGAAAGTCAACATTTTAGCATTATCATACTATCAAGTGAGCTATTTTACAAAGATTCCAACAATATCTAATAATGACGGCAACATCAACCATAAGTTGTTCAGATGGGTTACAGACAGATGAGAAGTCAAAGACTAGGAAAGCAGTTACACAAGCAATAACATGACAACTTGAACTTTCCACAAACCACCACCAAATAATTTGGACAACACCAATCACCCATCTAAAGCAGTTCAAAATTTTTTGATCTTCTAAGAGGGATCAGACAATTAGTCAACATTAAACAGTGTCCCAAGAGGGAATTTTCTATGTAGCCTATTAGGAGCTGAAGGTAATTCAGAGCTGACAAACAATAGTATGTTGAGAGATCAATATTTTCAAATGATCACTGAAGTCTAAACCATTCCTGTCATATTCATGAGAAAGAAATGTGAACCCTACTTTAGTTACTCATGGCTATTATTGAATGTCGTTTACTATGCAGATTAAAATTTCATGCAATTCAATTAGAAGCAAATAAGGCTGAAGAACCACACCAGCGTGTATAACCAAAAAATTGGAGAAATTTCACACTATCACAAAATGTGTATCATTCATCACATCTATTAGCTAAAGCAATCGTTTACATCAAAATAAGACTTGTAATAAAGTTATCCATTCTCTCACCAGCGCACTGAAGTTTAAAAAAAGTATTGGACCCAAACCTGCAATTGAAGGGAACTAGGATAGAGCCAACCAAGATTTCTAATGAATAATACACGATACATGAAATCTGGACCACATTCAGCAGATGTTTACATAAATTAGCACAAAAATGTAAAAGTCTTCCACAATCGCCAGATAATTGCAGACCAGATCAATTGAAATTAATTGTAAAAAATGAAATTTCAGTTTATCCCCAGTTTAATTATAACAGATACTCAATATCCGTAGCATCTGTCTACCAAAAAAATATTAAACAGGTGTTATCCACATTTCCCTCTATTATTTCAGCTCAACCAAAATAAAAAACAGGAAGTTTGATACAAGAAAAAAAAAAAAGGATGAAGAATTTAGACCTGATAACCACATTTGCAAGGCTTAAACTGCTGATCTGTCCAGTCCATTTCTTCTGCGCAAAGAGGACATCTTTTCTCTTCTTCGTGGCTCATGATTGCCCTGCCATCAATTACAAAATCAATTTCAAATAAATTCAATTATTTCTACTACAATGACATCTGCACACATTAATACACCAACCTACTTCTTCTCCTACCTAGTACATTTATTATTTTGAGAAAAAAACAGATGAATTAAGCAAAAACAAAAACGAATTCCTCAAAACTCTAATATACAGGTAAGATGCCAACATTTCCACAACACATAAGAAAATTTTAAAATCATGACCTTTTCGAGAAATAAAAACACAGATTCATCGCATTCAATTGACAAATCCATCTATATAATTCACACACATTCATTAGACAAAAAAAAATCCAAAAAAAAAAAAAAAAACACATTCTCGCATACATTTCAGTTCAGAAATGGGGAAAATTCTTCAAAAATTAGGGTTTTAAAAATCTCGAATTTGCAGAAAAAAAGAAGAGAAAACACAGGAAAAAAATTCACACTGAATTTTTTAAAATGGAGAGAAATAAAAAAAAACAGATTCAATGAATTCAATTCACAAATCCAGTAAGAAGAAAAACCATACATGTACATTTATATAATCATTTACATTTCTGCAAACACAAAAAGGAACTAGATTCAACGCACACAAATCCAGTGAAGCGATTCACCCAAATTCAATTACATAAATAAAAATAAATAAATAAATAAAAAGGCATACATGTACATTCATATAATCATTTACATTTCCACAAAAACACAACAAAATGAACAAAAAAGCTACATTTTCACATACATTTCTGAAATTCGTCAAAAGTTAGGGTTTTAGAAATCTCATATTTGCATAAAAAGGAGAAAAAAAAGCAGAGGAAAATACAGTTGATTTTTTTCTCCATCGAAAAACAAAAAACACAGATTCAACGCATTCAATTGACAAATCCGGTGATACAATTCACACGCATTCATTTACAAATCAAAATATATATACACATTCATATAATCAATCATATTTCACAACAAAAATGAACAAAAAACTCACAGAAAAACTAAATTTTCACATACATTTTCGAATTTAGGGTTTATAAAATCTCCGATTTGCAGAAAAAAGAGGAAAAACGCAGAGGAATATACAACTAATTTTTTTTATGTAGAAAAACAAAAAAAAAGCACAGATTCAACGCATTCAATTGACAAATCCAATGATAACGATTCACACACATTCATTTACAAATCATACACGCACACATGTACATTCATATAATCAATCACATTTCCAAGACAAAAATGAACAAAACACAAAAATTTCACATACATTTTCGGAATTTAGGGTTTATAAAATCTCCGATTTGCAGGGAAAAAAAAAACTAATAGTAAAGTTTGTTCGTTGTTGATGGAGAAAAACAAAAAACACAGATTCAACGCATTCAATCACACATTCATTTACAAATCAAAAATATATATATAGATATATATGTACACACACATGTACATTCATATAATCAATCATTTCCATAACAAAAATGAACAAAACACACAAACAAACAAACAAAAAAACACTAACATTTCACATACATTTTCGAAATTTAGGGTTCATAAATCTCCGATTTGCAGGATAAAAAATAAATCTTACAGCAAAACTTATTTGTTGTTTGCTGATGGAGAAAAACAAAAAACACAGATTCAATGCATTCATTTACAAATCAAAATATATACATGTACATTCATATAATCACTGACATTTCCACAACAAAAATGAACAAAAAAAACAAAAAAAAACAAAATTTTCACAGACATTTTCGGAATTTAGTGTTTATAAAATCTCCGATTTGCATTTAAAAAAAATTACAGTAAAACTTATTAGTTGTTTGTTGATGGAGAAAAACAAAAAAGTCAGATTCAACGCATTCAATTGACAAATCCAGATATATATATATACACACACATACATGTACATTCATATAATCAATCACATTTCCACAACAAAAATGAACAGAACACACACAAAAAAAAAAAAACTAAATTTTCACATACATTTTCTAAATTTAGGGTTTATAAAATCTCCGATTTGCATAAAAAAAAAAAAAAACTTACAGTAAAGTTTATTTGATGTTTGTTGATGACGGAGAGAAAGGGCAGAAAGAGAAGAGAGAGAAAGTGGGAAGAGGAGAGAGAAAAAGTGAGGGAAGGAGGAGATAGCAAAGGAGGCACCACAAGCACAAAGGAGCAAGATAGAGACACCACCGCTATTAATGGTTGGTTTTTGTTTATTGCTTTTCATCAATTATTATTTTCCCCCTTTATATATATCAGTATTTCTTTTGTTTTGTTTTTTATCCTATGTAGCGGGAAATAGAAAATTAACAATTAGTGACCCGATCCGAAGGAGGGAAAAAAATAAAAAGGGCCAAAATGGATAATGGATAATGGATAATGGATAATGAGTTCTACTCTCTCCGTTTCAATTTATGTGATATATTTCGCTTCTTCAGATTCAAATAGGATAATTATTATCAAATCTTTTCTTATTTCTTAAATTTTATATTCAATCAAAATATGTCAAGTAAAATAAGATGAAGGGAGTAATTAGTAACCCAATTCAAAGGAGGGAAAAAAAAGAGTAAAGAGGGTTAAAATGGGATAATGAGCTCTTCTATATTATCTGAATTCGAATTCCTAAAGGTTTCGGGTTCGAGTTTCATTAGTATGAAGTTGTTTTTGTTGTTATAGAACGTTTTATTCTCTAATATAGGACCCAGATGAAGTAGCAGGCTCCCTTGAGGAACCAATTCCCTTTCCAAAAATCTCAGGAGATCCTGAGGTTTTGGCAGATTTAGCAATGGGGCCTGGTCCCTTATCAATATTTCTTTCAGATCTCTTCCTTTTACAAGTAGCCCTTGACATGGTTTCTTCAGCAAAACCCATTTTCTTTTCTTAGGAGTCACAACTTTCTTCCTTTTTTTTCCTTTGCCCTAGTGGCTTCCACACCTCTTTCCATATTAGAATCTATATCATCATTGTTGAGTGCACTGTCATCATCATATTCTGACATCACTCTCAGTTTCTTCATCAGACTCTTCTACATCAACCTCAATTATATATATCTTTTTCTTCCTCTTCATCCTTTTCTTCTTAGTTTCATTCTTATTTGTTTCCAAGGCTTCCTTCATCACATTCTTAGGACTTACCCTGGTCCCTCTCTAGTGTCTTAACAGTTCTTGAGGAGACCTTGATAGAAGAGGCTGGTCCTTTTTTAGTCAGTTTCCAGGATAAGGCCTATTATCATCACTATCTAAGGCATTCTCAGTATCCTTACCTATCCCAGATAAATAAAGAACATGAGAAAAGATCACATTCTCATCATCCACATTTTTAGGGGGGGCATTTTTGCTTCTTGGTAAACAAGGTTGGTGTAACGCCCTGAGAGTACACCATGGGCGTCACAGGGTGCTTACAGTCCTGAGAAACCACAAGCTAACTCATGAGCTGGTACCTACTGTGAGCTCTGAGTAAAACTGATAATGATATAACATATGTGAAATTTAACTGAGGAATGCCATAAGGTTTTAAGTCGTAAATCTGATAAAATCTGTAAGGCATAATTGATAATACTGATAAAACATCTGACAATAATAACTAAAATCTGAGAAATTGACTAACTGTCTGAAATAGTTTGAAAAACTCTACAGACTGACTGAGGAGCTGGTGGGACAAACCCCAAATAACTCTGACTGGATGGAAATAACTGAAAACTGATAAAGAAATCTGAACTAAGTAAATCATGTCCTCGAAATATGAGGACTCACCACTACTACGGCTTATAGTCTGGAAAATCTATGCGTGATTCGGGAACTGAGTGTCCGAACCTATGATATGATACATCATAGCGCAAGAAAAGAGTATGCAATCAGTACTTTGAATGTACTGGTATGCTAAATGAGGTAGGATGGTATGCATAGTTTCATGAACATGAATAATAACTGTCTAAATATATATATATATACATAAAATCTGTAGATATTGAGGAAACATGAAATCTGTAAATACTGAGGATGCATGAAATCTGTAAATACTAAGGATACATAAAATCTGTAAATACTGAGTATGCATGACCAAGCATATAACATGCTCTGAATACAATCTGTAAATACTAAAATATGATAATCTAATCACTGATATTTGTATGCTATGGTCAAACATCTGAAACTGAATTGAATTACTGAACTGATTACTGGACTGAGACTGTGGGAGCTATCATCTAACTGACATGCCCCAAATGAGCAATTTGGGGTCTAACCTGTGACCCCAGTTAGAAAGGTGCCAGTACCATGTCAAGGGTACTAACATTGGTTGTGTGGATTCATTAAAGTGTTATCCCAAAGGATTAAGGGTTACCCTCAACTGGCAGGTACCCGTATGAGATCAACCCTCAACTGGCAGGTTAACATCTCAACCTGCGCTGGCTACGTAGTTCTGGAACGTGGGGACTACTACTAAAGGTCACGTCCTCAAATGACAGGTGAGCCCCATCCCTAGATTCTCTCGGTGCTAAATTCTACTCTCAACTGAACTGTTCTGAGTTTAACTGATTATGATAACTGACTGAACTGATAATGCTCATAACATATTATGGAACTAATCTGAAGATACTGAGACTAAGGAAACAGTTAAGTTTTTTGTGTATTCGTAACCCCCAGGACTCGATAGCAGTAATAGTTAAATAGTACCAAACTTTGGGGACATAATATGAAAGCATTTATTCACAATTCACTTTTATAGGCATTTCATCAAACACTTGGTATTCATAGTTTAAGCTAATCATGGGAATAGTATAAAACTTGAAGTAATAGCATGATTTCGACATCAATAACACTTAATCATGTTTTAAATCAGTGAATAACAACATTAAAACATGTGGGGTTTGATAAACAACAACAAATTTCATATAAGTATGGTATAAAGTCAAGATTCATGGAGATTCGTGGCTAAAATCACAATTTAAAATCATGGTAACTTATAAAAATCACAACTTTAAATTTAAGTTTGGATACTTGACTCTATGGGTAAAAGGAACGCATGGATAAACAATTAACATACTCGGGTTGATGAATTCGTGAGAATTGATGGTGAGTTCTTGAGATTTGATCTTGAATTTTGAAGGCTAGGGTTTTCTATTTGAGAGAGAATGCTCTTGATTTGAAAGGAATTGAATAAAATAATCACTAAGTAGGCTTTTAAGGCATTAATTTCGTATTTTGGACTGATTAGGGTCATAGAAAAAAACCCAACTGGCCCTGAAATAATTAAACATTTTCGTCACTGGAATCCCCCTTTTGGGCTTCACCGCGATGCAGTTCCATCACAGTGAGCCACTGGAATTTGGTTGAAACTGTATTCCATGGACAACTGCAAAAATGTACTTTGACGCGACGCGGTGAAATCGTGTTGCGTCACAGAAAATTGACGAGTGCGAACTAATACTCTAGCACGATGCGGTGCTATCGCGTTGCGTCACTAAAAAATGACAATTTTGAACTGGAATTTCAACGCGATGCAGTGCCAATCGCAGAGCCTCACTGGAAAGCGACGATTGTGAAATGGCACATCGGCTCGACGCGGTGCTGCTCGTATTGAGCTGCTGCTTTAAATAAAAGTGTCATAACTTCTCATCCAAGTATCGGATTTGGGCGAAATTGATATTGTTGGAAAGCTAATTAAATTTCCTACAACTTGGCAGGTCGTGAGCTGAAAAATTCTGAGTAGACCAAAAGATATGCTCGTTTGAAGTTGACTAAGGCAACATTCTTATCAAAATTTCAATCGGTAAGGGTTATTTCGATTCGTCTAATAGCTGGGAGTTATTTGAGACCCTAATATACATCAAACTAACTCATAAAACTACCAAATAATAATAATAATGTATTATGCATAATCTTGAAACATGACTTTAGCATTGGTTTGGATTTTTGAAGTATTACAGTTGGTGAGGGTGTTTCCCATCTGGGGGTTCAACACTTAAAGTTGTCAAACCCTATACCCTAATATCTTCACTTATAGCCTGGATATTTGAAGAAACTTCTTTGGAAGTGGGCAAGTCCTAAAATAGGTTTTCATCAATAGAGACGCTTCTTGATTTGCTAGTGGACTCAGATTTATCAGATGAAGAGGTTTTAAAGAAATAGTCCAAACCCTGATATGAAAGAACTGTTTGGTCAGGAACTTCATCTTTGGAGGGGTTTCTTGGAAGATCATCCTCATGAAATGGTGATCTAGAAGAATCATCTTTAGAATCACCTACCTTTTCAGATGAGGGATTGACTCTAGGTTCAACATAGTTATCAACAGCATCACACTCTTTTGAAGATGGTTCATTTTAAGGGTTCACCTTCTCCTGAGAGTTGTAGGTCTTGACAATCTTCTGGAGGGAAAGTGGAGCAAACTTGGTGATGGCGAATTTTTTCTCTGACCCAGACGGGATGGAAGGAGTATCAATGACTTTCAAAGGAACGGGCTCTTTCTTTTTAGAGGATGAAAAAAGAGAAACACTTTTTAAGAGTTTGATGATCTGAGAATGTGAAGTAGGACAAACTTTTTTGAACTAGTTTGGGAACTAGTGAGATTGTATAAAAGTTTATTTTGAAAATAAAAATGACAAAGATCTGTTTTTGGATTTAAATAGTACATGAAGAAACAATTTAGATTAATTGAATAGGTATGTTTGATGAGACGTGTCCAGTCAGATGGACGCACCTCTTAGACTTAAAGTACAAAAAATAGCTTTTGAGAAGAGGCGGAAGGGTGACGTGGCACAACCATTAAATGTTTAAAATAGTCACTGCTTAGGAATAGTAAATAATACTAACCTAATTAGGGAACTGGTCCCTAAATGATTTATGAACCTAATCACGTGTATTGTCTCACTTTCCTTTTTACATCTTCTCTTTCTTGCCATGGGTGTATATCTGCAGAAGATATGATACTGAGTTAGACATGTAGGACATCATCTAACCAAGATACCTGCTTACTAATTCATAGCCATGCAAGAAGAATTTTGAGAGTAGACAACACCATCTAGATCTCATCACCTTTACCCTTTATGTTTCCTCTCAACCAATGTCATACCAACTTTTCTCAAGTAACCACAAGATATATGTCCTTCTAGACTATAGTAAGGTTATTTGCAACCAGATCTACAACATCACCGTTATCAACAAACATAATTTCTTCACATCCATTATTAAGAAGAACTAGTTTCCACTAAAAACTTCCAGCAAGAGGAGTTGAGTTCTTTAGATCTTCAACCATATCTTTAAGCACTTTTCATTAACCATTTTATGTCAGTTGCTCTCTCTTTCTTTACCATACATTCAATAATTATTTGTTAATTTTAGGAACTTATTTAAGTCTAAGTTTCCAGTATGGTGATAAAGAAAGGATCAACTTATTTCTTGTCCAGCTGGGCAATCTGGTTTTCTTTCCTCTTGATGTAGTAAGATTACTCATCCTTTTATGAACTGCTGCTTTATAAGGACACAATTCTCTTATGTGACCATTCCTGCCACTGCTGTTTCAAAAGGACACAATTCTCTTATGTGACTATTCCTGCTACAATGAGTGCATAATAAAATGTCCTCATTGTCTACTGCTTGATGGAGGGGTTGGAGGGACCAGCTTGACTATGATAACTTATTCCCCTTCTGCTGTTATATCTTAGGTTGGTGAGAGTAGTAAGAACTTACGAATATATAGACCACTTGAAGGCCTTTTCAAGCTCAATCTTAACCTGAACCAGTTCCCTCTCTAGCTCTGAGTTTCTTTCAAGTAGGGATGTCATACTTGTCTTGGCTTCAGTCAATTTTTTTCTAGCTGAAACTATAACCTGCTTCCTTCACCTTTTTCTCTTGGAATCTTGCTTAGTAATTTCACCAACTTTTTGCTCAGAAGATCATTTTCACAAAAGAGAGTTTTGTAAGTTGTTTGGTGCTCAGTTACTTGCACACTTAGTTCAACTATTTCTTCCTCAAACTTTTCAAGATCTTTCTTTAGCTTTGCCTTTTCATTAGAGAGTTCGTCCACCTATGCACTTAACTTAATTACTTCTTCCTCATATTTTTCCAGGGCTTTCTTTAGATTCTTTTTGTTTTTAGCAAGCTTATTCAAAGAGTCAATCAACACATAGGCAAGAGATCTCAGCTTACTAAGGGAGTAATCCTTCAGATTTTCCTTAATGTCAAGTAGAGTCACAGGTTTATCTTCATCATTATCAGTATCTGCCATCAACGCAGAGAGTGAGCCAAAAACTTGTACATCATCTTCCATTGTCATCATAGACATATTTTTTTCTTGTTCTAAATCATCTGAGTTACTTGATGAGTCACCCCAACAGGCTGCTAACACTTGATTAACGACTTTGCCAGCTTCAACTTTTTTGCTAGACTTCATAGAAACTTGTTCCTTGCCTTTTTCTTTACCAACAGTATGCTTAGCATATCCTTTATACTCTACCTTGTGCATTAGGCAAACCTTAATGTAGTGACCAAGTTTGCCATATTTGTGAAATGTGTCACTCATATTTCCTTCCTTGAGGAGCTTGCTAGACTCTCATCTTCTAGGTATAGTCCTTGATTTTCTCAAGGATTTGAGAACCCTTTTTGCAATATAAGTTGTCTCATCGTCTTCAGCATTGGAGGTTTCTTTTGCATTCTTAAAAACCAGACTTTCCTCTACCTTGGGCTTAACCTTCAACTTCCCAAGTTTCTTCAATATCTCATGAGTTTTGAATTGCCAATAATCTCATCCATGACTATCTTATTCAAATCCCTGACTTCAATAATAGCATTAACTTTGCTCTTCTATCTTTTAGGAAGAATGCTTAAGATCTTCTTAACCTGCTTTTGTGCTGGAATATCCTCACCCAGGCAATGTAGCTCATTTGTTACTGCAGTGAACCTAGTGTGCATCTCTTGAATGGACTCTCCTTCTTGTATGGTAAAAATCCTATATTGATTGGTCAGTATGTCCACCATGGATTGCTTAACTTTAGTAGTTCCTTCATGTGTTGTCTTTGCAAACTCACAGACAAAGATCTTGTTGTTCTCATCAGGGTCAATACCACACACCAGTATCCTATTGGCCTTGTAGTTTTTCTCAATCTTTTTTTATCTGCATCATCAATTCCTTCTTGATCTTGGAAAGCTATGAGGTCACATTACCAACTTTTACTACCGTTGTAGGAACAAAAGGGTCCTCTTCAACGACATCCCTTAACTCTGAATCTTCAGTTATGATAAAGTTATGCATTCTTGTTTTGCACTACCCATAGCATTCACTATTGAATCTTGGTGGTCTAGTGGTTGACTGACCTTCTTCTAGATTTGGAGGAGCTGCCGTTTCTTAGGATCCTTCCAAGGTATTAGCCTTTTTAGGAAGACCCACTCTGATACCAAATGAAGAGTTGTGGTGGATTGCCCCTCAACTCTAGAACCTATTCCCAGATGAACTCAGACAACAAGAACTAGAAAAGACATAAACTAAGAAGTGCAGGAATAAATTAAATAGTAAACACAAGAATTTTTACGTGGAAACTCCTTGCTCAAGGGAGAAAAATCATGACTTGCCTCCAGAATTTCTAAACTCCATTATATCCAAGCAACTTCTTGAATATAAACTCTAACCTCCAGGATTAAACTCTTAATCCTTACTCTCCTAGTAATTACTCTATTACAAGGAAACATTACAACAACTCTAATGCACCCACAATCTGATTGGAAACCCAAGTCAACTCTAGCTTGAAAATCACCCAACTCTAGATGATTACAAAGAGAAGTGGTTTATACCACACCACCTACTAACAATCATAAGCAAGAGTAGACAAACATTTAAGAGCACATTACAAAGACTTAAGTACAACAAAGAAATAAAATACAACTTGATGAGCGATCAGTTCTTTGTTGTAAAAGGAGACTTTGATTTATAGCTTCAGAGAGATATTTACTTGTAAGAATATGGAAGCATTGGTTTTCTTGTTGGAGAGTATGATTAATATATATGTATGACCCAAGAAAACCTGGGAGAGACCTCATTGGTTGAGAAAAAAAGGTGACAACAGTTTTTTCACCAACTTTTGTACTTTGCGTCAACTGTGGCAGTTGATTGAGATAGTAACCAGTGAGCCCAACCTGTTCCCTAAGTAATAGCAACTATGTCATCACTTAATCTCCAGAAAACAGGTACCAACATACTATTTGTCAATCATCTAAACTAAGGACTTAACAAGTTACTTCATTTATTTTGTTTCAATCAAACTTGGAATAAGTTTATTCTAAAATTAATCTCGAGATTAGTTATTTCTTATCCCTTATAGCAATCGAGCCTTGAATATTGTTGTCATATTACTAGATATTCATATTAGAGTCCAACTAAATTTGAGTACAGGCATTGCAGAGTTCATTTCTAAAGATAACGTTTTTAACATTATTTTTTCCCTTCTCAAAGTCTCAACCCTGAGACCTTTAGTTAAGAAATGAGAATTGATCTAAATCATTCCATCACAATTTGATATTAATATTAAGAGAATTTTAATAGTTAATGTGAGGATTTTTTTTTGCATAGATTAAAATTTAATTAGATTTTAATACGCGGATATAAAATAGGAACAAGAAATTATTAATGTATTTGAGATTTTGGAGATAGAGGCAGCTTGTAATGGTTGGCTTTTGTCAATCTTCTTCCTCTACCCCATTTATAATTTTTTGTCTAGTTGTTTTGGTTTGTTTTTATTGCTGGTGGAGGGAAAAAGGAGAAATAATAATAAGTGAACCACTCCAAGGAGGGAAAAGTATAGGGCTAAAATGGAGGATTAATAAATCTCTTCTAATTATTGAATGTTATATTTATTCCGTCTCGATTTATGTGATGTATTTTAATTTGACATTTAATTTATGAAAAAAAAACATATACTTTTGATGTTTGTATTCTAAAAAAGATTAAAATAAATCATAAATAATTGTGTGTTATAAATTATTTTATTAATGATAAAATAGATATGTTCAAATTAAATAACTATTAATTATAGAAATATGTCATTCTTTTTGAAACTAACTAAAAGAAAATAAGTTATATAAATTTAAATAGGATAGATGTTGTTAATATGGAAAGGTTTTGAATTCAAGATATAAATCTAACGAGTAGGAAAAAGTAAAGGGCTCAATGGACAATGAATTAAAGTTTTTTCTACTATGAGAATATGAATGTTATAATAATTATTCATAGATGGAAAAGTTTTGAGTTTGAGATTTGAATATGAAGTTGTATTTATTAAGGAGTATTTTGTTTTTTCATTTGTTTTAGAATCTGGATAAATTTGAATTCACGCGTTTTAGAGTTCATTACTAAATTAAATGAAATCTTACTTAATAAGGAGTGTCTTAATTTCTCATCCAATTTTCGGTATTCGTATTGAAACTCAATTAAATTTGAATTCGCTCATTGCAAGGCTCATTTCAAAAAGTAAATATGAAGTCGTTTTTACTAAGGAGAGTCTTGATTTCTCATTTAATCTTCGACATTTGTATTTGAGATTGGCTAAATTTAAATTCGCACATTGCACAACTCATTTCTAGAGATGATACTTTCAATACGACTTTTTTCATTCTCAGTGACTCGACCCCGAGAATTTTAATTAAGAATTAGAGGGATCTCAACCATCTCACCACAACACACATTCATATTAAAAGTGTTTTTATTGTTAATGCGAGAATTTTGGGCATAAATTGAATTATTTAATCGAATCTTAATACAAATATTAAACATTGAATGAGATTCTATTACTCTCTTCATCCCAATTATGCAATGTTCTTTGACTTGGTATAGAGTTTAAGAAAGAAAGATTGAGTTTAAAATTTGTTTCAAAACGAGTCATAGAAGTTTGTGACTATAAATTATTTCATTAAGAGTAACATGAACATTTTAAAGGTAAACTATTTTGATATAGAAATGTGTCATTCTTTTCAATACTGACTAAAAAGAAGAGATAAGCATTTAGTACCCCTTAGCTATGACCAACTTTGCTACAACATATTTCAACTTCACGGGGGTCCTATTATCCCTCTTAACTAAATTTTTGTGTATTTTTGTCAACATTTTTAGCTGACGTGGCACATGACAGTCCTTATACACCTCAGGTGTTTTATGCCACATCAATACAAAAATGTGACAAAAATACGCTAAAATTGTGTTAAGAAAGTAATAGGATACCCATAAAGTTGCAATGTGTTATAACAACTTTGACAATTGTTCAGAAGAAAAAGAAAAATGTGTTACATAAATTGAGACAAAAAATAGTAATTTATTTGAAGATTTTTGGTTTCAAGATCTAACATGTAAAGTCATATTTATTGAGATTTTTGGCAAGATTTTAAATTCAATCATATTTATATGAGAACTAGATATTGAAGGCCCGTGTCAGTACGGGCCCAATATATGTTATTTTTTAGTCTCAATTTATATGATACAAATAAAATTTTGATAATTAATTATAATTTAAATATTTTTTTAGCTATTTTAAGTTGTTAGCTATTGTAATTTATAATAGTTTTTTTGCCATTGTAATTTACTATTTTAAGTTGTTAGCCATTATAATTTATAATACTCTCCTTGTCCAAAGTTTTGTATCATTGACAGTCTATTATATTTTTAGAATAATTTAAGTTTTTAATTACCGAAATTTATAATACTTTTTCTTCTATTTCAATTTAAGTGATACTGATATAATTTTCAGAGTCAATCAAATATCACGATTGAAGTCGCGAAGTAGACATGTGTTAAATGACTCATAATAACTTATTAGAAGTGATACAATAAAACTACTATAAAAAATAGTTATGAAAAAAATTTAAGCAGGTCTCATATAAGATGTCAAGTTAATTTAAAACATCAATTATTAATTTATCTTTTTTTGTTTATTTTATTTTTTTATTAAATATTTTTTAATATTTAGATGACTCATAATAATTAATTATGGATAAAATAGTAAAATTACAGTTGAAATAGCTGAAGCAAACATATCATAAATGTCTATTTTACTTTTTTTTATCAAATATTATTAATTTTTTAATACGTAAATGACATATAATAATCAATTAGGAAATAACTTATTAGAAGTGGTATAACAAAATTAATATAAAAAATAGTTGTGAAAAAAATTTAGACAGGCCTTATATAAGATGTCAAGTTAATTTAAAACTTCAATAGCTTGTTTATCATTTTTTTTTGTTTATTTTATCTTTTTTATTAAATATTATTAATTTTTTTAATACTTAAATGACTTATAGTAATTAATTAGGGATAAAATAATAAAATCACGGTTGAAGCAACTGAAACAGACATGTTATAAATGTATATTTTATTTTTTTGTTAAATATTATTAATTTTTAATACTTAAATGACATATGATAATTAATTAGAGGTGATATAGTAAAATCACGGATTAATACTTAAATGGCCTATAGTAATTAATTAGGGATGAAATAGTAAAATTACGGTTGAAACAGATATGTCATAAATGTCTATTTATATTTTTGTTAAATATTATTAAATTTTTAATATGTAAATAATATATAATAATTAATAAAGGATGATATGATAAATCACGGAGGAAGCAGACATGACGATCGCCTTGCCTCCCTTCACGCTTCTATATATTAGAATATGAAATATCAAATGATAAATTAAGCAAAAATAATTAATTATTTCTGAGGAGAACACAAGATGTCAAATCTATTTTTGTGCTTTAGATTGTGTGGACTTAGATGTTTCTAATAAAAGAAGTTTAGTTAAACAAAGGTTGTTGGATTAAGGAAGGGAATGTCTGCGAAACTTTATAACCTATAAAAGCATAATATTTTAATAGAAAATGATAGAAAGAGGACTTTATTATCTTACTAAATTTTGGATTGAGTGTCATTATTCCTCAAAGAAAATGATTAGCTAAAGAAATTGTCCTAGGAATATATTGATTTTTCAAGTTCCTATCATTAATATGTTACTTGTCTTATTCTATAAATTATTAGTTTCATTTATTAAATTCACTAGTTCGATATTGGCCAACTTTTTGATTGATTCTTTGTTATCCGATGTTTTATACGGCTCATCAAAGTTTGAGCTCTAAAGTCAATTTTAATAAGAGATTTATATTTTATTTAGTCTAGGCTAATAATATAATGGGCAAAATTTATAAATAATATACTTATCCTCTTAATTATAAGTTTCATAATTACATAATATAATAAGTTATATTTTATATTTTTACAAACTGTTGCTACAAAAATATAAATACATATGATTTTTACTGTCCTTATAATCGATATGTATTTTGTATTTTTGTAAACCATTGCTACAGAAATACAAATACATATGCTAAAAAATGTAATTTGATAAAAGTGTTGCTATTTTTTGTAATTTAATACTTAAGTATCCTACTTTATGTATTTTTTCCTAATATAATATATGACTGACTATTATGTTTTTAGTTACTTAAGTGGTTAGATAAATAACACTTAATGAGGATATGACTCTAGATAGAAAATTATGAAAAATGCGAATTAGGATAGAAGGTTAGTGCGTGTGGATGAGTCATAGCCTGTAGGTAGTTGGGCCTTGGAGTAACTTTGTCAGTAATCGTATAATTTTGCACATAGGGTGAAGTCTTTAGCTAGGAGGGTTAGGAGGGAGGGGCTTGCGGTTTGTTAGTTTATGGTACTGTTTTATGAGTGCCGTATTTTTTATTATTTCATCTTATCTCATATTTATGACGATTGTATCTACTATACTTTTGTCTTGAGCTGAAAGTCTATCGGAAACAACCTCTCTACTTCTTCGGAGGTGGTGGTATGGACTAAGTACATTTTACTTTCCCCAAACCCACTGTGTGGAATTACACTAGATATGTTATTATTAGTGTTTTATAAAGATCTCAATTTTTTTTATCACCATATAAAAAATAAATATTTTCATACCCTCGAATTGTTTAAACTTATTTTGAAGTTTTTTATTAACAAAATATACTTTTTTCTTTAAATTCTCTCTCTTTATAAAACCTACTATCATTGAAAGATGAGGCCCTCAAATGTTTGGGGCCTAAAGCCCGTCTTACTTGCTTTATGCAAGAACCGACATTGTTTTATATCTTTATTGAAATTCGACTTATTTAAATTTATCCATTGCAAAATGTACTTTTAGAGTAATGCTTGAAATAATTTTTTTTTATTAACTTGAAACCAAAAACTCTTACCCAGAAACTTCAAATTAAAATAGGAGGAATCTCAATTATATCACCGCAATTTATATTGATTTTCTTATTGATCATTGGGTGTTTAGTCAATTAGTTCAATAAATGAGAATGGAGAAAACCATCACCCAGCAGGTGTGCTTTTTATTCTCATTTCTTTGGGTGGTTGTTCTGACAAATTTATATTCGAACTTGTCATTGTGAGGTATATAAGGGATAAGTAATCTCAAGATAAAATGAACGATCATTTTATCCCGTGTTTGATTGGTGATAGGGATAACTTATCCCACCCTTTACACCATAATAATGAGATAAATTATTCCATATGCATGGTGGGATAAGTTATCTTGGGGAATCCCGAGATAACTAATCCAGGGATTTGTTATCTCGGGATAACTATTTCCCAACCAAACAATCCTAATATTATATCTTCACGATTAATAGAATGTTAGATATTAAAAAAATAAGACAAAGAATATAAGTTTTTATATATACAAAAACATGTTCAGTGTTGTTCTAGAATGTGGAGTTTGAGAAAAGTAGATTGTACGCAAATCTTATCTCTACGTAGAGTCTGAAAAAGGTAAGTATTTATATACCTTACCTCTCTACCTCAGAGGAAAATAAGTTGTTTCAGATAGACCTTTGAAAGATAGTCTAAAGCCGTTCTTAGAAAACATAAAGAGCAACAAAAACATCAAATAGTAACAAAATCAAAACTATAACAAAACACAACGATAATCGAGCTACAAAGAACAATAGATAATACTAACAAAAATAAAGGGACAAGAAATTACAGAAGCAATACTTTTAAACAAATATGAACAGACAAAAATACAACGCCTTGCTTCCTACTAACCTTCTATCATAATCTATGGCTTTTCATACCAAATAGGAAAACCAAAAAAAGACCTATGTTGCTTTCAAAAGAAAAATATAAAGATTAAGCTAACATTTAATCATAAATTTTCAAATATTTTGACAAGTCATTTTTGAACGAAGTTTTGAATGAAGTTTCACTATGTATAATTTTTGAAAAAAAATTTGACTTTTTAAATAAATAATAGTTGTATACCTTTTCAAATTTTAAATGTTCCCAAATAATAAAATTTGGCCTAAATAATATTTTTCTAGTTTTCAAAAATTTGAATGATTTGCTAAAAAATATTGCTAAATAATAACAAATTATATGACCAAAAACTACTTGGGATATCTATGACTTCTAAGTTCTAAGAGGTCTATGTAACTAAAAACTAGTCATCTATCTATTGAACAGATTTGAAACACTATCTGCACATCAAATAACAACCAAATAGACCAAGGTATATAGGTTGTAAAAATAAAAATATTGCATGCGCCAGTGTGTAAAATCTTATATCACAAAAGTATCAAGTAAAACAAATCTAGTGTAATTTCTACTTTTCTCGAGAGAGGGTAGAGTGCACACAGACCTTATCGGAGATAAGGTAAAGAGGTGATTTCCACTAGACCGTTGGTTCAAGAAAAAACATCCAACGTTAAACTAGTTGGCCGAACGAGAGGGTAGAATGCACACAAACCTTACCCCTATCTCCAAGAAGGTAAAGAGGTGATTTCTAATAGATTGTCGGTTGATGAGAAAACATCCAACGTTAAGGCATCAGAAACCCAATGATTTAAAGAGTAAATTTCACTAAGTTCATAAATATCCAACACAAAATTGTCATTTTAAGCAAAACAACTCAAGGGGGTGCAAAAAATTATCCAGCAAAATCCAGTATATACAAAGGAATTTCAGAGTTTAACTGAAGCAGCCAGATAAATAAGCGGTTCACCACCGGTAACTAGGAGGCAGCAGCAAGAGAGCAAGGCCAAAGGCGGGTCAAGAAAACCTCATAATTTAGTCTTTGATCATGCTGTAGTCGGACAATCCTCCCAAGAACCATACTTTGAGCTGAAGGTTCCTCCTCCACTTAGCTGTGAATAATCAGAAATTACAGCACGAGCGCAAGCATCCCAAGTCCTGGCTATGTCTTTCAAAGACATCGGCTCTGAAAGACTTCGCAGAGAGACACTAAACCTTGACTTGGCCTTCATGGATAGATCTTCATACTCTTTACTGCAGTAAAAAATAGTTGAAAAACAGTTTGTAAATGATTGTGGAGAATATAAAGACTTGCATAAGTTGATGTTCAAAACTTAGTTGATAATCTGAACGCAGAACAAAAGGCACAAGTACAAAATCTTCCAAGATTTCCCAGTCTAGGGTGTTCGATCTCTCATCTTGTGGTCAGGATCTTCCCAAATATAAGCTCTCCCATTCGAGTAATCAACATGGCCCGACGTTGAACAATTTAATTTCTTGAGTAAATACCGTGTCATCCCTCTCTTGTTTAACTTCTCTATTAAACCCTGGCCTATTGCCAGATTGACTATTACAGAATTCAAATGAATGATTAATCACAAGGACTTTCTGATCATAATCGCAAGACCTTTACAAATCAACAAGGTATAACTAATACGGCACAAAATCAGGTTTTTTATCAATACTTCATTGGCTACATATGTTATAACTGCTCTTTTTTTAAAACAAATTATAATGGGCTATAATTGCTCTTATCAATTTTGTCCTTCCCTTTCTCTGTCTTTACTCATCTCTTACTGGTACTAAATCAAGAAGACTGCCAGAATTTACTCACCTAACTTCAACTGGAAACTTGTCCAACAAAATCGGAGAGCAGTTTGGATAATTAATTGGAACGAGCAATCTCAAAGGCTGAATTGGAGACTGCACAGAAGTAGAAGACCATCAAACAACCAAAGAACAAAAAAGAGTAAAAGAGTTGATGACTGAAGTTTTTTTTTTTGATAAGGATTTGATGAATGAAGATCAAAATCTCACCATTTGTGCTGAAGCATACAGTGCTTTTAAGTTTGGACTCAATGCAACAGCAGTGAAGGAACACTTAACAGTAGTGCCTTCACCACCCTCTGTTGCAGCAGTTTGAGCACTTGGATCAACACCTTCATCACAAATTTCTACAACAGTGTCGATAAGTTTCCTATTGATATCTTGTATCTCTTCAACCAGTGCATGATTAACCTGCAATAGATAACTAATTATTGTTATTACAATAAAGCAAAAGTGACAGTAAAGCAATTTCCGTGTCAAAGATCAACACATCAACATGAATACAAGTTCAAGGAAAATCAGCATCTGAAATTTTTGTGATCAAACGTTGCATCTTACATCAAACATTAGATGTCCTACCATAAAAAACAATGGATGAAAAGCAGCCATGAGACGAACAAAATAACACAAACTAATTCATTTTCCCATAAATGCAACCTTTTAAGGAATAAAAACACCGTTTCAAAATATTTGTTCACATGCTGCCTAGAAGCAAAGCTGCTTTAATATTCTTGAGTCTTATAAATAGTAATACCTATTGCCCTGTATCCTGCCAAAGCTTGGGATGTTTTCAATTTTTGTTTCTGCTTTTTCTGTTGAACAAATTTACTCATTTGGAAATCCCGTTACTCTATCAAATGATTAGAGAGGTTCAAATGATTCACATTGCTTATAATAACACAAAAAGAGTAGAGTGAATCCAAGCATATTGAAACCCAATATCAGAATGCACGGACCAAGTGCTTCGTATCGAAGTTCCAGAGAGACTAGCAACAAAATGAGGTGCATCTGAGGATTCAAGTCAAAATAGTTCCTAAATTGGAAGCAACCAGACATCTAAGTACAACTTCCACCTCAGACTTAGTTCACCACTAGATTATATTTACACATTGGTTGCTACAAAAGGGCTAATATTGAAATCATATAGACAGAAGGCAAATTTTTGTTTCCATATAGATTTGTATTTACTGCAGCTCAGACACAGTAGGGCGAGGGACATTTAAGAGCTGGGAAGTTTGTGGTAGAGATTGGATATTAGTTGTTGTGGTATCATATGTTGAAGGAGCAGGCACTGAATGACAGCCTGGTACAGAGACACTCGAATATTAGTCACATTGTGAGGTCAGCTGAGAGTCTCAGGTTGCAGACAACATTCAATATACTGCATTTGTTTGATTCTTTACAGTCATTTGGACATACAAGCTGTAAAAGTGCTAAAGAAGTATTGTTTGATTCTTGACAGTCATTTGGACATACTCTCTCTCTCTGCCATGCCAAAAACCAGTTTTTATTTTAACGCTAAGGCACACCTGTAAGTAGGCAGCAGAAGATTACCTCTAGTCTAGGTCTTTTAACATCGGACGTTGCTGTTGATTCTAACTCGGGTGCTTCAGAACAATTCAGCTGCCAGAACCTGTCATTTAAACTGCCGCTTGATGAAACTACATTGGAAGTCGTATATCGCTTCATTTTCTTTGTTCCTGTAGGTCCATCCTGCGTAAAGTAGTTTCTCGCTTGGAGACGACATTTTGTCATGGCAACCAGATCTTCACCAACAGCTGCTCTAGATCCATTTCCTGGTGCGGATCCTGCTATTCTATCAATCATACTGACAACTGAACTGATGTCACTAACTGAAGAATCCAATGCTTTGGCGGACATGTTTTTAACCTGAATATAATAAATATGTCAAATCAAAGGGAAAGGTACAAAGACAAGTTTATTGGGATTACTGAAAATATAAATTAAGTAGAATGGTATTATACAAACCACTTTCATCAAGCGTTCCAATGGTTGTTCAACATTTGGCTTGCCAGAAACAGTAGATAAGACATTGCCATGTGTACCATCTAGAGGAGTAAACTCAGCAAGCAAAGGTGAGGCTGATATCCCAGGAGTACCAATTGCAAGGGATTGTGCAGGTGCAGAGGCAACAGTAGCTTGCTGATGCATTGTATTTCCAGCTGTGGTATGTGATGCAAGGCCAGCACAAACTTTTTCAGAATCCCCCGGCATTGGAGATGGAGCCAAGGGAGTCGAAGGAGATGGGACAACAAATGGTGAGCTTGCAGATTGGAGAGGAGTCCCACCTTTGGTAAGAGATGCCAACATATTTTGTTGGTCAATTTGCGGAGAAGGGTGTTGGGTAAGCTGAGGAGATAGTGCCTGATGGAGTTGAGGTGAAGATATTCCTGGCTTCAATTGGGGATGATGAGATCCAACACGTTGGCCAACTGACTGCTGTTGCTGTAACACTCCAGGTTTCATTCCCATTTGCTGCCTCATCTTCAGGTCATTAGGATCAGTCATCTGATGAAGCTGTGACAGCTGGTGGGTTGGCATTAGCGCATTCTGCTGTTGCTTTGCTTGCTGCTGTTGTATTAACTGCTGTCTTTGATAAATTTGCTGTTGCATCTGCCTATGGTGGTACTGCTGTCTTAATTGTTGCTGGTTCTGCAACATTTGGTGCTCGTGTTGTTTAGGAAGTGACTGTTGCAGGGTGTTTGAATTTTGCTGTAGAGAACCGAGGCCTGCCTGTACGGGGTTTGTTCCACTTTGTGAACTTACAGAGCTTATGTTAACTTGCTGAGGGCTGTTAACAGGATTCTGCTGTAAAGAGCCAGTAGCCACCTGCTGCAGTGAGTTCAATGAATTACCCTGTCCCAAATCCACACTGGAACCCGGCTGTACTGTATTTATCATGTGTTGCTGAGTGTTGGAAATTGTTGGTACGCCAGACAAGGAGTTATGTTGCAAGTTGGTGAGATTATTCTGTTGCATTCCTGCCATGGAACCTTGTACTGGTTGCATCGATGAATTAGTTTGACCATCCAGAGATTGCGGTTGCTGAAGCTGCATGGAAGACGGAGGAAGTTGTCCCTGCAGTGGGGAAGAAGAAGGCTTCCGTGGCCTATTGGAACTAAGAAAGAAACTTATGTGCCTCTCAACTGAAAACAGTTTCTCCTTGTGAGTAGGCTGAATATCATGCTTGTTAAGCCGCAGGAAAAGCACAATGCGTTCCAACGTCATCTTGAACATCTTGAGCTTTTCAATTTGCTCATTTTGAGGACGCTGAGGAAGAGAATCATGCTAAAAATCAGAAAAAAAATAAGTTTAGTCGCAGTCCTGTTTATTGCCCTTCAAAAACTTTTAGAAGTCATACTTCAAGCACCTCCCACAGCAAAGAAAAAGGAGCAAAACTTAGAGCATAAAGAGACAAATAACACAGCTAGCCAGATGCCCACAATTCAACAGAATGTTCACTTAAGTGCTCTTTAAATCCAGATAAATCAAGCCCTTGCCCCAAAAATTAGGGAGGGCTAGATCCCTTCCCCGAAGGGAACATAAAATGGCATCTACATCACAGCCTCTACCTAGATATGTGCAAATAACTTATGATGTCCCTCCACACCTCTTCTTCACAATCATACACAATGATTCAACACAGAAAAATGATGCGGATACAAATAATGAAAAGAAATTAACTGCACTAGAATATATCCCCACTATGACACAACTGTTTCTCATGATGACAGGAAAGGAGCCCAAGATGCAAAAGAGAATTGAGAGTTTCGAGCATTATGCATCAGTTCTCAGTCGGATAATATTCTATATTTACCTATGGGCATATCAAGGAGTTCGTATCAACTATAAATGCTAGCGAATATATGTAAGGAGGAGCTAAAATAGGTGTGTATGCAAAGACATAAGAGGAGCTTCCAATAACTTTATAAAATCAATCTGATACCAGCACTTGTTTACCTAGTTATGGATGACCTAACCAATTGCATACAAATGCAGGACACCTTGGTGCATGTTATATGCAAATGATGGTGTGCCAATTGACGGAGCTTTCAAGACAAAGCAATTACAGGCACTGGTTTATGATAAGTAGAGGAAAACTATATGATTGCAAGTACTGTCCCCATAAGAAGATTGATTTCTGAGAGCTATTAACATCTCAAATTATATCAAAATCTGGTATCCATCATGCTGCACCATACAGCTGGTAGAAATGCTCCAGAAATGATAATAATGGAATAAAATGTTGATGACATACCTGCTGAACTTTAGTAGCAATTTTCTGGTATAGATCATTGAGCTCTGACAAATACGTCTCCTTCATAGACTTTATCTGCATTAAAAAATTTCATTAAGTCAATTGCGCAAATATCAAGACTGCATTCCCATATGGATAGGTGATAATTAGATCAGCTGTACAAAGTAGTAGAGAACAAACTAGAGAATCTTCACTAAAGAACCTTTCAGATAAAAAGGCTAAAAGTGAATTGGAAAAGGAAAACTCAAACTAAATAAAGAATCCATTTTTCATGATTCAACATGTGAATGAAAAAATAAGCAACTGAATTTGCTTCCTTTAGCTTCTTGGTACACATTTTTGCTCGCTGCTCACAGCAAGGGTCTAGTTCCAAGGTGTGATCATAGACCAGCCCAGCAAGGAGGAATTAGAATACACTTTTCTACAGTTGTTTGGGAGATATAATATCGTTTAATGGAATCATCATATTCTTTTTTTCACTCTATACCTTTCTTATCGCTGAAGCAAACCAAGGGTAAACAATGGAATAACAACCATGTAGTTCCAAGTAAAAACGCATGCTGATGTTATATGTTTATTCTTGGCAAACTCAAAATATTCCAACTTACTCCTAGCTGATAAAACAACTCAGGTATTTTAAGTGGAAGAGGGTAGAGCCATAGAGGAGCAGACCCATTATCATCCACATTTCAAAGCAGGAAGCAACATATTTCTTGTTTTATCCCCAAAAACAAAAAAAAAAAAAACAGAAAAAAAGTATAATGAATGTGTCTTTTCACAAAGAACAGTATTTTCTAATAGCCATTTATGCATGTTCATATTTCTTGCATGAATAGGTTTACCTTCAAACTAGCAATAAATTTTTTAGTTTCCCATGAAAAAGAGCAAATTAGGAACATGCCATGAGGACCTTGACCCAAACTTACAGACATATTATCTGGTGAATTCGGATAATGCATAACAGCATTCAACTATTTACAATCACTTCATCAAAAAAAAATTGTAACCAACAAATTTATCAAATATACTTCACTTCTCAATTATGCCAGTAGAAAATTTACGGAATTACTAGTGCTGTAATATTGGATTGTAATGGCCTCAAATGAAGTGAAGCAGACAACAAGAATTCACATGATAGACCCCAACTTGATCGACATTGAGGCGTAATAGTTACTGTTGTAGTACTTCAATTATCAATAGAGAATAAAACCAATTTCTAACAAGTTATCTGTAATATGCTAAATTTCATATTTCTTCTACGAATTGGAATACCGTAAAAGTGCGATGCAGGAAAGAGTACGACCATGAATTCAGCTGAACACTTATTTTGGTAAACCCCCCTTGATTACTCGATATATCACAGGAAATATTTCACAGCATTCATATATTTCTTATATTGTTGCAACCAGATAGTTCATCACAGTTCACTTGTCAATTGCCAAAACATCAATTTTCAGTAATTTCCTCAGTTTTCAACATCCTTTTGTAGAACAAAATACCCTTGGAAAAAGCAATACCTTTTGGTACACCTCCTCCTGCCAATCAGCTGCATTTGCATTTCCCGTCTGAGCAGTAGAATCTAAAGATGCTACAAATGAACCAAGAGTTAAGGATAGAACATATATTGAAGGACTTGACTCCTTACAGCATTAAATTTCAGGCATGTTTTGAGATAAAAACGGTGTTGGATATATCAGGTAATATTCATACATTTTTTTTTTTGAGAAACTACATTCATAATACTTTAGTTGTCAAAATGCCCTTGTGTAGTATACCGATATTCAATAAGTTCAAAATATACTAAGATTATCTTTCAATTAAAAATCAAATGCAACTTTCGGATCTCATTCTTTCTGCGTCAATGTTATCAAAACCGAAAAGCACAAAAAAGCTCTAAGGTCTTTTGGGCTTTAAGCACAAAACGCGAATAAAGCATGGGTTTTAATTGGAAAAAGCGCAAAGGGAGAAAAAAAAAATACAAATATATATGTTTAGTCCAAGGTTAATAATTATAAGCATTAATGACAAAATATGAACAAAGAAATTGAATAAATATTATGATAAAGTGAGATATCAATTATTTAGTGTCGCCTTTGCAGAAGAGGTTCATTGGCAGGAAAAAGTATGCCTTATAAAATTTGAGCCTCAGCTGAAGCGCACATTAAGCGAGGCAAAGCGCTTAACACATTTTGAGCCTCGCTTTAGGGCTTAAGCTTGCTTTAAGCGCGCCTTTGGTAACACTGTCTGAGTTTCCATCATAGTATGGTTAAGCTGATCTAAACAGCAAAGACCACTTGGTGAGATTCCACCACTCAAAGACTAAGTCATTTTTAATTTTAAAAAAAATACAAACCAATGGTTAAAAAAGCGTAGAAGTCATATAACTTCACACACATAAGCCATGAAAGGTGAAATATCTAAGGATGACAAACTGCTAAAGAGTGAGTTATGAGACCTAATTGAAAGCTTTAATTAAGAAAAATACATACTTGATGAGGCTTCCGGTGCGGCTCTTTGTGATTGATATAGTTGCTTCTGCTGTTCCATTGCATTATGTTGTTGAAGAAAGGGAGCTGATGGTTGAAGCCTCTGTTGCATTTCCCTTTGCAATTGATTTGTCTGTTGCTGCAAACCCAAAGGTGGTTGTAACTGTCCTGGTTGTGATTGACTCTGAGACATCATTTGCTGTTGTGCTGGCTGCGACTGCGATTGTTGACCTTGACTTGGTAACACTGTTGTAGAACTCTGAAGCATTTGTTGTTGAACAGGAACTTTTGGTTGTTGCATCATATGGATAGGGTGCTGATTAGAAGTCAAGCCAGAGTTACCAGGTTGTTGACTTCCAGACAGCTGTTGCTGCTGGACCCCAGCAATATTACTTTGAGAGCCCAACTGTTGCTGATGCATATTTTGAAAGTTGTTTTGCTGATTAAGTAACTGCTGCTGCTGCTGCTGCTGCAGACTGTTTAAGTTGTTCTGTTGGCCCACTAGCCTCTGCTGCACATCAGACATCGTGTTCTGTTGACCTATCAATTGGTTCTGCTGGAGATTTGCAACATTCGTCTGTTGTGCAATCAGCTGCTGCTGCTGCTGCTGTTGCGCTGGTAAAATTGGTTGCTGTAGCATTGACGATTGCTGTTGATGAAGCATGGGAGTCTGCTGCTGTCTCATAACTGATTGTTGCCGTTGGTGAAGAACAGATTGAGTGGACTGTTGGACAGTAGACTGTTGATTCTGCTGAAGGTTGGACAAAGAAGTTGACTGCATTGAAGAAGGTTGCATCATAGCTTGCTGAGAAGGTTGCGTCTGAGTAGGTTGTAGAAGGTTTTGTTGCTGCTGCGGTTGTTGTTGTTGTTGTTGCTGCTCCTGCGGCTGTTGCTGCATGTGAGATTGCATCAAGGACTGTGACGTGTTTCCTGGCTGAAATTTTTGCTTTATCATTTGATGATGCAGCTGTTGCTGGTAAAACTGCTGCTGCTGTTGAGAAGCAACCTGTTGTTGTCTTCCCTGCATCTGCCTCTGAGAATTAGCAACCATATTGGGAGGCATCCCCTGCCCTATGGCATTTCCTACTGAGTTTTGACCAACATTTGGCATGTTTTGCAAATTTGAATTCTGGCCCACGACATTTGGCATGGCACCATGAGTCAAATTACTCCCTGGAGGCAGGGCGGGAGTCAAGCTAGCGGAATTTTGCAGCCCAGTTGATGCCATGTTGTTCTGAATGTTTTGCTGCAACAGTGGTTGTCGTGTTTGAGTTTGATTGGTCACCATCGGTCCAGGAAGTTGCTGCGCTTGGCTGTTAACTTGGGATTGCATGCTGTTGGATCCTACAGAAATGAATCAAAAAGAAACCAGTCAAGATGCTTTCAAATAAACTAACAAAGATAATAATATTAGAAGAAAATGCAAACAAGCAGCAAAAGTAAACACATATTTTGTAGTTTAAGATACAAAAAAAAAAAAGTCATTGCTTTGTGAAAACTGATTCGGAAATACAAAAAAGAACTTTGATTAATTTACTTATTAGATAATTAAATTCCAAAATACAAAGAGAACTTTGACCAAGTTACTTATTAGACAAATTAAAAACAGTATGTAGCATTGTCCCTTATTTTGGATAGCTATTAAAAAAAGAATAGACAGAATGTAGAGAAAGAGCACGGATAGGACTCTGACCTAGAGCACAAACAATAGTTATTAGGGGTAGTCACCAAAAATTTTATAGGTCACTCGAACTCAAAGATTAGTACAATGGTTCAAGTATCTACAATTTCCTGTACACTAAGTAGCTACAGAGAGCAAACTTTACAACAGCAGAACAAAGTAAGTAGGTTTACACAAAACGTCCTGTCAGATAAGATTTGCCTATGCACATGAGCTTTCATTGTTCACCTGGGCCAAGGGCATTCTGACCGCTACTTGCAGAATTGGGCTGAACAGAATTGGTCATAGGATTTTGAGATTTTGTCTCCATTGTCAGCATCTTTAAAGATATCTTCCGCAGATAATCTTGCTGCATTATTAGATAAACTTAAGTTAAAATACATACAACATAGGTTTGGCAAATGGGCGGGTGGGGTGGTGGGGACGTAGGCTATGTGGGGAACAGGTTCAAATAATTGTTTACAAAACTGATGCAGCGATTCAACAATCTCTTAAGCAACCTCAAGGAACTATTCATACGTTGTTGAATGGAAATTAGGAATGTAAGTCGATAACTTTGTTAGCAACCAATTGTTCTCGAATCGGGTCATTCAAAGATGTAAAATATCACAGTGAGATAAGAATCAATTAAAAAAGATCCCTAATTCCAATTAGGAATCCATTGGGCCCTTTACAAACATGCCTTCCAAATGAGAATTTTTATTCGATCTTGTCATTTAATAACTCATAATCAATCTTAGTAACTAACTATTTGCAACTTCACAATTTAAACCAGACCTTTCAAGTGATTAAGTTTAAATATTATTTAATGGATGAAAATGGAAATTTTTTTAATCCCGATCCGTGTCGTAACATTATTTTAAATCCATTCAATTTGAATTGGTCTTTTCTCCATCATAATTATTGTGAAGAGACATCTAAAATAATTAGTCTTGGACAATTTATTTATGAAAATGTATGTATAGCCAAATATAGACCACCCCTCAAATTGGGTCAAGTTATACTGGTTCAAATTGACTCGATAGTATTACGATTAGCTAAGTCTTATTTGGCCACCCCCGGAGCAACCGTCCATGGCAGAACTATGCATTGGGTTTAAACACAAACAACAACATACCCAGTGCAATCCCACAAGTGGGGTCTGGTGAGGATAGAGTGCACGCAAACCATATCCCAATCTCATAAAGATAGAGAGGTCGTTTCAGATAAACCCTTAGTTCAAGTAAAACATCTCAAAACAACGGTTTAAACAAGAAAAAGAAAAAAATTAAGTTGTTAATACCAATCTTCCTTAGGTGTGCATACAACAACAACAACATACCTAATCTAGGGAGGATGAGTATATGCAAACCTTAACCTAACCTCATCGAGATATAGAGGTTGTATCCTTGGTTCCTTAGGCGTGCAAAGAAAAATTAGATCTAAATTATCTTTGTGGTGGTTAGTTCTAAAAGTCAGTGTAATAAGTAGATTTTACGAAGGTTATTGGACTAAGAAATTCATTTAATTTGATTCTAACTTGACTACTATATTAATTTAATTCCATATTACTTGCTACTATATTTATTTAATTCCATATAACTTGACTACTAAGTGCTGATAAAATATATCATAAGCATTGACGAGCTTAAGGAACTATAATTAATATGATACTATAATAATATTTACGTGTGGAAAAAACATGTCAATAGTCAAAGTTAAGTCTGTTTATTTGTTCTTATCATCAGTGTAATAGAATTTTACGTAATAAATTGTCAATTAATAAAATTTACAAATTTCATGCTTAAGACGAACAAATATATATAATATCACGCTCTTGCATTTCCCTATAATAAGAACATTGATGAGAGCAAATATAAGTGTATCCAATTTTATTTTTTCATGACAACACTGTCTTGGTAAAAATGCTAAAATAGTGATCAATGTGCTAAAATGTATATGTGGAATTTCACACTTCTAAATTAACACATTAATCACTATTTTAGCATTTTTACCGAGACAGTGATGTCATTAAAAAAAATAAAATTGGATACACTTATATTTGCTCTCATCAATGTTCTTATTATAAGGATAAGCAAGAGCGTGATATTATATATCAGTTCGTCTTAAGCATGAAATCTGTAAATTTTATTAATTGATAATTTATTATGTAAAATTACCCATTACACTAATGATAAAAACAAAAAAACAGGGTTAATTCTGACTATTGCCCTGCTTTTTAACACGTAAATATCATTATTTAGACGTGTGAAATTCCACATATACATAACAATATAGTATTGATAATCGTCGGGGAGAGTAATTAAAAGACTAGTCTCGGACTTGAGAAGCTATGTGGTGCGGGGTGGTGCAAGTTGGAAACAACAAATTATGTTATGCGGGACAGGGCAGGTCGGGTCGAAATTTTCGCGTGTTTACCCCGCAACCTCACCACTTCACTTGCCATACCTAATACAATGTGTCTAGATGACTGGAAAGATGAATGCAAGTTTATACAAGCAAGAATAACATCAATGAAGTGGAAAGCAAATTGCATCATTCATGTTGAAGACAATCCTACATTGGGCGAAAAAATGATGGGTGGTTTCCTTATATGACCTTGGCGACCAAATTGCATCATTCACTTTGAAGAGTACCACATCAAAGAGTCCCACATCAGACGAAAAAAGGATGGGTGGTTTCCTTGTATGATCTTGGAGAACAAATTTCAGCATTTACGTAGACGAGTCCCACGATAGAAGAAAAAGGGATGGGTGGTTTTCCTTATGATCTTGGGCCATCCACCCCCACGGGCTAACTTTACAATTCGAACAAATAGAAAAAAGTGCAGACTACTACATACCTGACTTGTAGCAGCACTATAAATCTTTTCCTCAAACCTCACAGCGATTTTCTTAAGCTCCTGTACTCCTTCTTGCCCAGATACAGGAAGATGCCTCTTTAAGGTCTCCATTCTATACAACCATATCAACAAAACATCAGTCTAAAGTCTTCAAAAGAGGACAATCTTAGATAAATGCTTCTCAAATATATCAGCAAAAGAACAACCAGATCAAATATATGCTTCTCAAATATATCAACAAAAGATCAACCTGAAGTCCTTTTTTTTTTTAATAATCATAGTGTCGGGGCAAGCTTGCGCGCACCTCGACTAATTCCACGAGATACCTGCCTCCTCCCACCACCACCAACAGGTATCCCCGTTACTCTGTCCATCGAGACTAGAACAAGTGGGAAGAAATGGTGCTCAACCCACACCATTGACCACTACCACACCCTTGTGTGCTGATTTCTTGATAAGAGTACAATCTAATGTTTCTCAAATATACAACAACATAACCCGTACAATCCCACAAGTGAACTCCGGAGAGGGTCAAATGTACGCATACCTTACCCTTACCTCGTTGAGGTGGAGAGGTTGTTTCCGAAAAATTAAAAGTAACTCTATATTACACCCTGCTGTGAAAGACTCAAAACTCTTTTCCTCTAAACAAATATCATAGTTATAATTCAATTAGCTAGGGCATAAACTTCTAATTAATCCTAAATTCACTTATCAATACCTAATTGGAGTTTCTTGGAAAAAAACTGATAAAACACACACACAAAAAAAACTAAATCCAAATCCCAAATAAAAAATCTCTAACAAATTAAAAAAATAAGCAAGCAGCAAAACAATAAATAAAAATTACATCTTGTTGACAATTCAAAATCAAAAATCTCTAACAAATTAAAAAACAATAAACAGGTACACACACAGATATATATAAAACAACAACCCTGTGCAATCCCACAAGTCTGGAGAGGATAGAATGTACGTAGACCTTACCCCTACCTCATGAAGATAGAGAGACTTATTCCTCAAAGACTAAACATAACTCATTACACCCTGTTATAAAAGACTCAAACTTTTTTCCTCTAATCAAATGTCAGTAGTTATAATCCAATTAGTTCGACCAGCAGGCTATTATTTCGACATATGTAATACAAAATTATAAAACACAACGACTAAAAGTATGTTTTCCCACTTGACCTAGTTCCTTATTTGCTTACCAACAACAACAACAACAACAACAACAACAACAACATACCCCGTGAAATCTCACTAGTAGGGTATGGAAAGGGTAGAATGTACGCAAACCTTACCCCTACCTCATCGAGGTAGAGAGATTATTTCTGAAACACTAAAATATCTCTACATTACACCTTGCTACAAAAGACCCTTATATTTTTTCCTCTAATCAAATATCAGGGGTTATAATCCAATTAGCTCAACCACAAGGCTGTTAATCGACAACAACACTCCCGTGAAATGCCACTAGTATGGTTTGGGGAGGGTACAATGTACGCAAACCTTTACCCTACCTCTCGTGCAGGTAGAGAGACTATTTCCTAAAGACTAACTATACATCACACCCTGCTACAAAAGAGACAAACTTCTTTCCTCTAATCAAATGTCAGTAGTTATAATCCAATTAGCTTGACCAGAAGGTTGTTATTTCGACATATCTAAAACAAAATTATAAAGCACACACAATGACTAAAAGCTAAGTTACTCGGACTCTTCACTTTCGGTGTCGCACCCACGTCGAGATGACATGGGTGAGGATGTGAGATCCGTACCCGATTTGGTCAATCGATTTTGGGTAATTTGACCAAAATCGATTCGGAAACTCTCGACAGATTTAAGAATTCAGTAATCAAAATAAAAGCGAACGTGAAGTTGAAGAAAATGGAATACTTTGTATATAGAAATTTCTATGTTATTGCTTTTCCTTTTATCTCCTTTTAGGATTTTCTTCTAGAACAATATTTCCTCCTCAAGTTTTCCACATAATATCTCATAATTTATGTTTATAAACTCTATTTTTAGATGTTTAAATTATTTTTTGCCAAATCCCCACACCCGTATCCATTCCTAGATCCATATCCCCGAATCCTTAAATTGAGACCGTGAAAGATCCGACCTCTAGATCCGTACATCTGCACCCGAGTCAGAGCAACTTAAACTAAAAATAAGTTTCCCACTTGACCTAGTTCCTTATTTGCTTACTATCACCACCACCACCAACAACAACAACACAACCCATGAAAACCCACTAGTAGGGCCCTAGAAGGGTAGAATGTACGCAGACCTTACCCCTACCTCATCGAGGTAGAGAGACTATTTCCGAAACACTAAAAATATCTCTACATTACACCCTGCTACAAATGACCCTATCTTTTCTCCTCTAATAACATATCAGGAGTTATAATCCAATTAGCTTGACCAGCAGGCTGTTATTCGACAACAACACACCCCGTGAAATGCCACTAGTAGGGTCTGAGGAGGGCACAGTGTACGCATACCTTATCCTACTTCTCGTGCAGGTAGAGAGACTATTTCCAAAGGACCAACTCTACATTACACCCTGCTACAAAAGACTCAAAACTTTCTTCCTCTGAACAAACATCAGTAGTTATAATCTTTTTCTTTACCAGTAATAAAATTCCCCATAATTCACAAATCAAAACACAAATAAACCCTAAATTTCCAAATCAAAAATCTCTAAATAAGTAAAATCCAAAAACAATCAAAAAGTAGCATTTTTTTTAAAAAAATTAAACAATAAAAAATAGCAAAATAATTTAATTCAATTAGCTAGGGCATAAACTTCCACTTAACCCAAAAAGTACCAGTAATAAAATTCCACAAAAATTCACAATTATCCTAAATTTCCAAATAAAAAATCTCAAACAAATTAAAAACAATTAAAAAGTAGCAATTTTTTTCAAAATAAAAATAAAAATTAAACAATGAAAAAGTAGCAAGAAAATTTAATTCAATTAGCTATGGCATAGAGTTCCACTTAACCCAACAAGTACCAGTAATAAAATTCACCAAAAATTCACAAATAAAAACTAAGTTTCCAAATTAAAAATCTCTAAAAACTTAAAAACAATAAAATAGTAGCAAGAAAATTAAAGAAATTACATCTTGTTGACAATCCTTTGGCGAGAATCGGGCAAAAGTTGAGTCCTCCAATCACCGGAATCCATAGCTCCGGCGACCGTTCCGGCGGCACCTCCGGCAGCGCCAGTGTCACCACCACCCTGAGCCGCCCTCCAATTATTCCCATCCATTAATTAAAAAATCCAAAATTCACAATTTAATTTTTGCTTCGATCAAATAGAAAAAAATAAAATCGAATTATTTTCAGATAGATTAGAAGAGTATACGTAAGGAATTAGATTGCCAAAGTTGAAATATTACTTTAGTAATTATAGTGAAAAACATTGGAGGAAAACGTAAGAGGACAATTATACCCTCAACTAATATGCATATACCCTTCGTTATGTTTTAGGTATGTATATATTCTTGCCCATAACCTTTTCGATTGTGTATACTCTTAAGCCAATCGAAGGAAAACGTGACATCATTATAAGAATTTATCATTTTAATTTATTTTATGTGAAATCAAAAAATATCCCACACGACTACCCGTTCTCAAAACACCCGAATTCCCCCGCTTTCATGTCATTTACATATACTCCCTTCGTTCTATTTTACAAGTAAAATTTCAGGTATGTATGTATATGTTCTTGACGACAATCTATTGGATTGTGTATACTCTTAAGCCAAACGGAGGAAAATGTGACATCATTTTTAAGTATTTACTCGATCTTAATTTATTTTACCCGAAATCAAAATAATCCACACGAATTCCACCACTTTCATGTCATTCACGTATACTTTCTTTGTTCTACTTTACTAGGTCTGTTTTAACTTGCCACATTCATTAATAAAATATTAATTGGAAGTGTATTTTATAAAATTAATCCTATTAATGATGTATTGAAACTTTAAGTCTAACTATTATTATTTTCTTTAATTATTTAATACTACACATAATATGAAAAAAGGTAATAAAACACTCTTAATTTGTGATAATGAACAACTAATTTAAAATAAATATATTTAAAAAGATGATCAAGTAAATTAAAACACAGGAAGTGTCTTTTAAATCTTTTGGGGTTATATTTGTCCATTTATAATATTTGACTAATACTATTTGTCCACTTATACTATTTGACTAATACTAACTTCTGTGTTTATTGTGTCTAGCTGACTTTGTATGTGAATGTACAATCAATCAATAGTGAGTTATGATGTAATTAGTCACATGTTTTGGATTTTGAGATTCATATAAGTTTATTTTTAGTTATTTTTTTTTATATCTTTTTTCTCCTTCTATTTGTCTATGTTAATAAAATAGATGTTCAATAATATTTCATTAATTTAAAAATTAATAAATAATTTTTTATTTGTGTCTATTTTTTTTTAGTAAATTATAGTTCATTAAGCAATATATTTTTCAAAGCATTGAATATATTTTATTCAAATGATGATATAACAAAATTACCTTATTATTTATTGTTTCTTAAGGTGAGTGTCAAATTAATAGTGGTCAAATATGTAGACCACAGAGATGATACTTTGAATTGTCAATTATTGTGTCTTACAGTACTTTTTATTAAATTTTTAAATACATAAATTTTATTTTAAAAAACTTGAAGATTTCATATCTAAACTCACAATTAAACTTAAGTTGTTTGACCATCGAAAAGCGAAAAGTGCCACATAAAATGAGATAGAAGAAATAAAATATTTATTCGTGATTTATATAGTATTATATATAATGAATTTGTTGTTATTTGTTTTGAGTTGATGATTAGTCGAAAACAAATTTTTTAAAATATAGAAATAAAGTCCGCATATATTTTATTTTCTTTTATAAATAGGACTAGATTGAGTATGTTGTTAATCCTTTTATAACTTTAGCTGATATAAAAATGAAAAATGATATTGTTGTGACTTATTTTAAGTTGATGGTTATAGGAAAGAACTTTTCTATTTGTGATATAGTACTAAAGTATGTGTATATTTTACACTTTTCTATTTTACTTTATATAATTATATTGAGTATGTTGTGTTTTTTTTTTTTTTAATAACTTCAATCAATATAAAAGTGAAAAATAATATTTTTGTAACTTATTTTAAGTTGATGGTTAATAGGAAAAAACTTTTCTATTTGTGATATAGCAATAAAGTTTGTGTATATTTTATGCTTTTTTTATTTCACTTTATATGATTATATTGAGTATGTGTTTTTCTTATAACTTCAGTGGATATAAAAGTGAAAATTATTATTTTTCTGACTTATTTTAAGTTGATGGTTCTGCTACTTCTCCGGAGGTAGTGGTATGGACTGCGTACATCTTACCTTCCCCAGACCTTACTATGTGGGAATACACTGGGTTTGTTGTTGTTGTATTTTAAGTTGATGGTTAATAGGAAAGAGCTTTTCTATTTGTGATATAGCATTAAAGTCTGCGTATATTTTATATTTTTTTTACTTCACTTTATATAATGATGTTGAGTATGTTGTTGTTACTTTTTTTTATAACTTCAGTCGATATAAAAGTGAAAAATGATATTTTTGCAACTTATTTTAAGCTGATGGTTAATAGAAAAGAACTTTTCTATTTTTGATATAGCAATAAAGTCTGCATATATTTTACGATTTTCTGATTTTACTTTATATGATTATATTGAGTATGTTGTTGTTGCTTTTTTTTTTAATCACTTCAGTTGATATAAAAGTAAAAATTAATATTTTTGTAACTTATTTGAAGTTGATGGTTAATAGAAAACAACATTTTCATTTTTGATATAGCAATAAAGTCTGCGTATATTTTACACTTTTTTTGTTTCACTTTATAGAATTATATTAAGCATATTGTTATTGATCTTTTTATATCTTCAACTGATGTAAGAGTGAAAAATGATACTCTATGACTTATTTTAAGTTGATGGTTAATAGGCCGCCTCTGGCGAATGGAGCAAATTCTGTGGCCAGTTTCTACCGCAAAATGCGCTGATCGAGGAACGGAGGATTAGTCTCATGACTGCCGGTTGTGGGGATACCTTGGAAAACCAAAAAAAAAATGGTTAATAGGACACTATTTTTTTATTTTTGATATAGAAATAAAGTCTACGTATATTTTACTCTTTTCTATTTTTACTTTATAGGATAAATTGAGTATGTTGTTGATTTTTTTTATAACTTTAGCCTATATAAAGTGAAAAATGATATTTTTGTGACTTATTTTAAGTTGATGGTTAATAGGAAATAACTTTTCTATTTTTGATATAATAATAAAGTTTGCATATATTTTACTTTTTTTTTCTGATTTCACTTTATAGGATTATATTGAGCATGTTGTTGATTTCTTTTATAACTTTAGTCGATATAAAAGTGAAAAAGATATTTTTGCTACTTATTTTAAGTTGATGGTTATTAGGAAACAACTTTTCTATATGTGATATATCAATAAAGTCTGTGTATATTTTACGCCTTTGTGATTTCACTGTAGGATTATGTTGAATATGTTATTGTTGTTGATCTTTTTATAACTCCAGCCAATACAAAAGTGAAAAATGATATTTTCGTGACTTAATTTAAGTTGATGGTTAATAAGAAACAACTTTTCTATTTATGATGTAACAATAAAATTTGTGCATATTTTATGCTTTTCTAATTTCTCTTTATAGAGTTATATTGAGTATGTTGTTGATCTTTTTATAACTTCAGCCGGTATAAAAGTGAAAATGATATCCTATGACTTATTTTAAGTTGATGGTTAATAGGACACAACTTTTCTATTTCTGATATAGAAGTAAATTCTGCATACTGACTGAGAATTGATTATCTTCTAAGTCTAAGCGACAAAGAATCTAATAAGGAAAGGGACCAGACTTTCTCGTTTGTGACCCATGCCTATGGGTAACTGAACTCCCAGAGCATAAAGGGCGTAAGTGAGGTTAGAATCTTTTTCTATTGGTGTATTTCCTTTCGGGATACATAGCAAAATCTATATATTTAATTTTTATTTTAATTTCACTTTATAGGATTATATTGAGTATGCTGTTGATTTTTTGTTGATAACTTTAGTCGATATAAAAGTGAAATTATGACTAATAAGTTTGATGGTTAATAGGCAACAACTTTTGTATTTTTGATATAACAATAAAATCTGGCGTCTGCGTATATTTTACTTTTCTCTGATTTCATGTTGTAGGATTATATTGAATATATTCTTATTTATCTTTTTATAACTTCACCCGATATAAAAGTGAAAAAATGATATTTTTGTGACTTATTTTAAGTTGATTGTTAATCAAAAACAACTTTTTCAAAATATAGCAAAAAAGTCTGTATCTTTTACTCTTTTCCGATTTCACTTTAAAGGATTATACTGAATATGTTATTGGTGATCTTTTTATTGTTAGGGTTTTTGTATTGATTTTCTTACCAAATTTAAGTTTTACTTTTTCTTGGAAGGAAAATAAAAGTAATTACCATAATTGCTTTTACTTCTTCTAATTAAAAGAAAAATATAAGACTTCTACATTTGACTAACCTCTTTCTTGGATAAATGATTTTGTGATTCTATAAATATCTCCCGAATAGTTTTTATGCTTTCTTTATAGGTTTTCATATATAGGCTAATTGGTCAAACCATATAATAATAATGCACTTATATAATATGTGCATACAAATAAGGCCTAGGCCCAAAAATATAAAGGTCCATATAGGGCGGCCTGTCGGCCCGATCCCTACGCTACCACCACAGATCCCATTAAAAATCACCAACATGGGTCGCACTGCGAAACTTTCTGGGCTGGATCAACAAAATTTGGGTCACAACTTTAACAATCTCCATCTTGACACGAATTCTAATTCAGAACTCAAATCCATTTCAAGACAAACTCTCTACCTCTTCCACAAAAGTCCTTAAGGGCACATCTTAACAGCTAACACTAACCAAGTCCAAGCAATGCTCAAACTTGGCACTTGGTAGTGTCTTGGTCATCATATCAGCATGATTATCATGAGTACTAATCTTGCTCACCACAACATCACCATGAATAATAATTTCACGCACAAAATGATACAGAACATCGATGTGCTTTGTCCTCTCATGAAATATCTGATCTTTCGTAAGGAAGATAACACTCTGACTGTGGCAAAAAATCATAGTAATCTGTAAGTCTTTGTTAAGTTCACGAAACAGACCCTTTAACCAAATAGCTTCCTTGAAAACCTCTGTAATAGCCATATACTCTGCCTCAGTAGTTGACAAAGAAACCATAGTCTGTAAGGTAGCTTTTCGACTAATAGCACAACCACCAATGGTGAAAACATAGCCTGTAAGGGACCTCTTTTTATCATGATCTCCTGCAAAATCAGAATCAACATACCCGATTACTCCATATCTATTTCGCCCAAACTGCAAACAAAACAACAGATCCATGTAAGTATCTAAAAATCCACTGAACTGCTTTCCAATGTTCTTTGCCAGGATTTGTCATGTATTTACTAACTGCACTGACGGTATAAGATAAATCTGATCGGAAACATACCATCGCATACTTAAGAGACCCAACGGCACTAGAGTATAAAACTCGAGACATATAGTCACACTTATCATGTGTCTTTAGAGATAAAGTAGCCGAGAGTTTAAAGTGAGCTACCTATGGAGTACTTATAGGTTTGGCATTTTGCATGTTGAACCTGTGAAGCACTTCCTCAATATACCTTTTCTGACTTAAGTATAATTTACACTTCTCTCTATCCCTCATAATTTCCATGCCAAGAATCTTCTTTGCCACTCCTAGATCCTTCATCTCAAACTCCTTGCTGAGCCGGGCTTTGACTTTTATTTATCTTTCTTATATCCTTTGCTGCAATCAACATATCATCAACCTACAAGGGAAGATACACGAACGAACCATCACTTACCTCCTTGAAGTAGACACAACTATCATAACTACTTCACCGAAACACATGAGAGGTCATAAAAGAGTCAAACCTCTTATACCACTGCCTGGGAGACTATTTTAAGCCATAACGAGACTTTTTCAGCAAGCATACATAGTCCTCCTTTCCCGAGACTACAAAATCCTCTGGTTTCTGCATATATATATCCTCCTCAAGTTTTCCATATAAGAATGCAGTTTTCACATCCAACTGCTTAAGCTCAAGATCATGCATGGCCACAATACCAAGTAAGGCTTGAATTGAACTATGCTTTACAACTGGAGAAAACACATCTATGAAGTCAACACCTAGAACCTGACTGTAACCTTTAGCAACTAGTCTGGATTTGTACCTACCATCTTTAACTCCTGATGTTCCTTCTTTCTTTTTGAATACCCACTTGCAACGGACAACTTTATTTATTTTAGGCAATTTCACCAAATCCCATGTGCCATTCTTATGAAGTGATTCCATCTCCTCCTGCATAGCAATCATCCATCAAACGAAATCATCATAACTAACTGCCTCTGTTTAAGAAGAAGGTTCTTCATCGAAATTAATAACTTCTGCTACATTCAATGCATAAGCAACCAAATCAGCTTCAACATACTTCTGAGAAGGTCTAATATCTCTTCTAAGCCTGTCTTTAGCAATAGAATATTGTGGCTTCACTGGTGGTGAAGAAGAAATAGTACCACTCTGTATCTCCGGGCTAGACTGAGAAGTAGGCACTGGTGTAGACTCTGCTCCAATTTTCAATTCAACGTGGGTGAATGACTTTTGCTGATTATGTCACAAAGCTCATCTGGAGGCAAAACACTACATTCAGAGGGAGCCCGAAGCATGGCAGTTTCATGAAACACGACATCTCTGCTAATTATAATCTTTCTGCTTTCTGGACACCAAAGCTTATAACCTTTAACACCAGGCTTATAACCCATAAATAAGCACTTGACAGATCTAGTCTCCAACTTTTCATTACCAACATGATCATACGTAGGACATCCAGATATCCTCAAATCAGAATAATTAGAAAGAGTACTAGACCATACCTCTTGTGGAGTTTTTTTTATTAATCGCGACTGAGGGAGAACGTTTAATAAGAAGACAAGCTGTGGTAGCAGCTTCGGACCAAAAAGACTTGGGTAAACCATCATTAGAGAGCATACAACACACCTTCTCCATTATAGTCCTATTCATTCGTTCAGCCACACCATTCTGCTGTGGAGTATGATGAACTGTCAAGTGCCTCACAATTCCTTCTGACTTACACAGAGCATTGAATTCATTAGAACAAAACTCTAAACCATTATCATTCTGAAGGCATTTTACTTGCTTTCCTATTTGTTTTTTCAATCATAATCTTCCACTTCTTGAAAGTAGGCAACACATCATTTTTTTGCTTCAAGAAGAACACCCAAACTTTTTTGGAATAAACATCAATAATAGTAAACAAATAATTTGCACCTCCTCTAGAAGGTACTCTAGAAGGACCCCAAAGATCATAATGAATGTAATCAATTGTGCCTTTAGTTTAGTGGATGCCTTTAGTGAATCTGGCTCTCTCATGCTTTCTAAAAATGCAATGCTCATAGAACTCCAGTTTGGTAATACTCTGACCATCAAAAAGTCCTCTCCTTCTTAGTTCAGCCATCCTGTTTTAACTCATGCCCAGGCGCATATGCCAAAGTTTAGCAACATCACTTTTTAATAGAGAGAAGGTAGAAACAACTGCATCACCTGTAACCATAGAGCCTTGCAAGACTTACAAATTTCCAAACTTTCTCTGTTCCTTCATCACAACAAGAGCGCCTTTAGTAACCTTTAGGACTCCACCTTCACCAATGTACCTATATCTGTTCGAATCAAGAGTACTCAAGGAAATAAGATTTCTCTTCAGGTTTGGGACATACCGCACATCACTAAGTGTCCTCACAACCCCATCAAACATCTTAATTCTGATTATTCCATACCAGCTATCTTGTAAGGTGTGTTATTTCCTATCAGCACATCACCTTTAGAGACTGCTTCATAGGTTGAAACCAATCCCGATTGCAACACATATGAAACGTGCAAGTTGAATCAAAAATTCAATCCTTACAAGGTTTAGAGTTACCATCAGAAACAACCAAGAGTTCTCCATCACTACCGCCATTTTCAACAAAACTGGCTTCACCGAACTTTTCTGGTTGGTTTTTCTTCAATTTTGGAGCTTTTCTTTTCTCTCTATTCTGTAATTTCCAACACTCGAATTTGATGTGGCCCTTCTTCTTGCAGTAATTACTGGTTTTATTTCTATTTCTGGATTTTGATCTATTTCTATTATCACCCCCATAGTTCCTCTCACGATTCCTTCCTCGAACAATGAAACCATCTCCTTGAGTCTCCGACCCATTCACAAGATGCTTCATCTTCTCCTTAGAGAACAGCTCAACATAGATTTCATCTATGGTCCAAGTATCACGACTATATAAAATTGTATCCCTAAAGGTCGTGTATGATGCAAGCAGTGAACACAACAAAATTAACCCTAGATCTTCCTCATCGTACTTAACCTCTAGAGTCTCTAAATCAGAGATGATTTCCTTAAATACAGTTAGGTGATCCTTAAAGGACGCACCCTCAGACATGCGATGGGAATAAAGTCATTGTTTGAAATGCAACTTACTTGTTAGGCTCTTCGTCATACACAACGATTCTAATTTCAACCACAACACAACGACAGTGGCCTCCTTCAAAACATCCTGTAGAATCTGATTGGATAAATGAAGGTGAATCTGAGATAGAGCCTTCCAATCTTTATGCTGTTTGTCATCGTCCGTTCACAATGAGGGCATCTTATCAAACCTTAATAGAGCATCGTCAAAATCCATCTGCGCGACCACAACCCGCATCTTAACCTGCCATAACGAAAATCTGGTGTTGCGATCCAACAGTGGAATATCATACTTCATGGTTGCCATTCCCGAGAAAACAATCGAACTTGGCTCTGATACCAGTTTGTTATGATTCAGACAGAATAAGCAAATCAGAAGTAAAAGAAAATAAAAACAATACACAAATTTACGTAGAAACCCTTGCAGGAAAAACCACGAGTAGAGGCAAAGGAGGTTTCACTATAATGGAGAGAGAGTACAATGTGGAGAAGACTGAATTTTCTGAATAACTAGAACAACCCACTAAATGCACTTATGTAATATGTGCATACAAATAAGGCCTAGGGCCAAAAACATAAAGGTCCATATCGGGCCTGTTGGCCCGATCCCTACGCTACCACTACAGACCCCATTGAAAATCACCAACATGAGTCACACCGCGAAACATTCTGGGCCGGATCAACAAAATTTGGGTCACAACTCTAACACTTCGCTTTATAATTATCAATTTATACATGCTAAGAAGTTGATTTTCAGCAAGACAAGCTGTCATAGAGCATAAAAATTCTGCACGCGAACCAATAATCAAATCTTCGTTTCATATTCTAATCAACTTTTGCAAAATGAAAGAAACAAAATTTAGATAATACATTATTTTCAACTTCTTACAATTTTTTAATTTTCAAAAATAGATCAAAACGATTATAAAAATAATTTTTGACTTCGATCTGAGACTTCTTTTCAAAATTTTGACCTTTTTCTGAAATATGATAAATTTTTATGACATCTGCTTTTGATAAACTCTTGAACGAAGAGAGATATACTAGCATTGTGTTGGGTATTTGGAGCATTTTGAGAGGGTTCATGACTATGATTTTTGTAGGTTCATTAAGTTTGAGAAGGTTAAGGGTGTTATTCGTACGATGCATAGGGGTAGAACGATTGGGCTAGACGAGATTCCGGTGAATTTTTCAAAAGTCCACAGAAGGGGCAGATATGGAGAGGCTGATTGGATTGTTTAACATCATTTTTAAGATGGCGAAGTTGCTTGAAGCTTGGAGATGGAGTACAATGATTCCATTATATAAGAACAATGGTGACATTTAGGATTGCAATAATTATAGGGGTATCAAGTTGTAAAGCCACACTATGAACGTCTAGGAAAGGGTAATAGAGTTGAGGTTAAGAAGGATTATATCTAGTTATGTGAATCAACTCGGATTCATGCCATGACACTCGACTAATAAGGACATCCCTCTCGTAAGGAGACTGGTGGAACAGTATAAGGAGAGAAAGAAGAAATTGCATATGATGTTTATCAACGTAGAAAAGACATTTGATAAAGTCCCAAATGAGGTTCTTTGGAGGTGTTTGAAGGCTAGAGGTGTACTGGTGGTGTATACTAGGTCGATTAAGGATATGTATGATGGAGCGAAAATCATGTAAGGACTATGGGAGGGGACTTAGAACACTTTCCTGCCTTGATGGGGTTGACCCAGGGATCAACTTTTAGCCCATTTTATTTGCCTTGGTGATGGATGTTTTGCTGCAACAAATTCAAAGTGAGGTGCCAAGGTGTATGCTATTTGCAGATGATGCAGTCCTGATTGATGAGATTTGTGGTGGAGTAAATGCTAACTTAGAAGTTTGGAGGCAAATCGCAGAGTTTAGAGTTTTATGTATCTTGGCTCTATGATCTAGGGGAATGGGGAGATTGACGAGGATGTTACCTAATGTATTAGGGTAGGGTGGATAAAATGAAAGCTTGCTTTCGGAATCTTATATGATAAGAATGTGCCTCCTAAACTCAAAGACAAGTTCTACAGAGTGGTGGTTAGACCAACTATGTTGCATGAGACAATGTTGGCCTGTCAAGAACTCTCACATCCAAAGATAAAGGTGGCGGAGATGAAAATGCTATGATGTATGTATCAGTTTATTAGGAAAGATAGGATTAGAAATGAGGTTATTCGAGATAAGGTAGGAGTGGCTTCGGTGGAAATCAAGATGCAAAAAGAGAGGTTGAGATGGTTTGGGCATGTGATGAGGAGGTGCACGGATGCTCCAATGCAGAGGTGTGAGAGGTCGGTTAGGGATGGTTTCAAGCGAGGTAGAGGCAGATCAAAGATATATTGGAGGGAAGTGATTAAACATGACATTGAGCATCTTTAGCTTAATAAGGACAAGACCCTAGTTGGGAAGGTGTGGAGGATGCGAATTAAGGTAGAAGGATAGTAGGAAGAAGTACATCCTTGTTAATAGGTAGAAGAACTTTGTTTTGTTATATATGCCGGTGGTCATAGTGCTAGTCTTGTTTTAGTGTGTGGTATCATTTGTCGTATTACTTAGTGATTGTCTTGTTTATGTTATTATTATTAGTGATCGTTGGATTACCTATTGTTTCTTATTCCCTTTACTATTTTTCTAGATTATTTTTGGTTTGAGTGGGGTTTTATTGGAAACAACCTCTTTATCTCACCTCTGAGGCAGTTGTATGGACTGCGTATACTTACCCTCTCCATACACCACTTTGTGAAAATATACTAAGTTTGTTGTTGTCGTTATTGCTTTTTTCTGTCTATTTGTTTCTTAGATATTACATTGGTGCAGAAAATACATTGAATGTGAATGACAAACAATAAATGCGTGGATTAAGTGTAACAAAAACATAAATGAAAATGTGGTGAATTCCAATGATAGTCAATATTAAGAGAGCCATTGACAACTCTTCTTGACCAATGAAAAAAAATAATTAAAACTACTAGTACAATGTTCTGAAAATTACATAAGAAATACAATGTTCTTTTTTCTAAATCTCACATTTAGAACAGATAATATTTAACATAAAATGAAAAATTTAAACTACTACAATATTTTTTCATCGATTATATTTTTTGTGATAAATAATACGCAACCTTACCGCTACATTTATGGGGTTGAGAGGTTGTTTTCAACTACCCTCTTCCACCGAACTTGAAATAGACAATGTGAACAAGCTCACACTGGCACCGGCAGGACTCCTTAATTAGCAACAAACACATGAGATCATTGGACCAACTGTCCAAGTCAGTACAAAATAGCACAAAATAGCACCTGTAAGTTTGTTACACAAGATGAAAAAACTGTGCAGAGGCCCTGTGTGCTAGCTGTACTGTAACTTGAACATCCAGGGACCTAGTCCATGATAGTTTAGTTGTTCATCATCAAAACCACATATATAGCATATAACACTTTCAAAGCTAAAATCGATGATAATATGCAAGTTTATTAGGTTGTTTTGTTAGATATGATGTTCTTTAGGTATGTTTTGCAGAAAACCTGATTTTGGATATAGATTTAAAGAAAAAGAAGAAATTCTAAGGTTTTGGGTACATATAAAGGCATTTTTGGGCATATGTGCTACTTGGCGTATGTGCTTACATATAAAGGCATTTTTGGGCATATGTGCTACTTGGCGTATGTAAGCAGAGCATGTTGAAGAATTGAAAGTCTTAAGCCTAAGCTATAGGAAAAAACTAACTCTTCCACTTACAAAGACCACATACGACCCATATGTGGCAAAAGTATGTCCTGGGAGGAAAAGTTTAAAGAGTTGCAAGTTTAGTTTCTGAAGCCTGACACGTACCAAGTGCCACATACGATCTTTATGTGCCACATACGGTCCGTATGTGACCTTTGTATTTGTAGAAGTACAAAGCCCATAGAATTGCAGAATCTAAGATGGAAGGGTGGTACATGCATAGGACCATATACGGTACATATGTGAAACATATGGTCCGTATGTGACCTTTGTAAGTGGCCACCAACTTCATTTTTCCTTTTTCACCTAGGATTTGATTTTTTAGGGTTTCCTTGTATTCTATAAATACCCTACTGTCATTTTGTATTCAGTTTATGTACTTCATATACTCACAAACATATATTTTGATTCTAAGATCCAAATTTGATCTTCGAATTACTTTGTATTGGTTTTGGTTATTAGTTTAGTTGATGATTTGAGGTTGTACTTGTTGATTAATTAAGTTTTTGAGGACTCGAAATTTGAGGAGTCCAAAGCAAAGACATTACTCGCCTCACCCTTGAGCCACTCGTGATTGCAATCCATGCGTGCAGCAAATGCCATTATCATATTGCCGCCCATTACCAACTCCTGAGGCTCTTTTGAATTCTTCAGTTTGAATTTATACTATCTCCCGGAGTAGCTCTGAAAAGTAGTCCACAAACAAATGATGCAATGTTTCCTATTTTGGCTACGTATAGCAGGCGCACATAGACACCATAGCAAGAACAAAATCAGCCCAAAGAGATCGAAGATTTGAGTCCTCAAGCTCCAACATCTTTTACAAGCAAAACAATCAGTGAGATGTAGTACCTATCCCAACACGCATAACCGTTCCTCACCATGCACTCAGAGATGTATTCAGGATTCTAAAATGATGGGTGCATTATACTGTCGTTAGGTTTAATGCTATGAAATTTTACCATTAGAACAAGGGAAAAAGCTCAAATATGCCATTGAACTATCTGAAATGGCTCATTTATGACATCAGTTAAAAGTTTGGCTCATTCATGCCATCACCGTTACAAAATCAGCTCATCCATACCATTAATTTTTAACGGTGGTTTTCAAAAACAGCTTTGCCACGTGGCCTTTTATTAAAGGTCCACGTTATTAATTAAAAATAAGGAAAAAAGCTCAAATATGCAATTAAACTATCAGAAATGACTCATTTATGCCATCAGTTAAAAGTTTATCGTCGTTATAAAATCCTCACCCATGTCATTACATTTTAACGGTGGGTTTTCAAAAACAGTTTTGTCATGTGGCCTTTTATTAGAGGTCCGCGACATTAATTAAAATAAATCAATATTAATTTCAAAATATCTTAGACCCATTAAAAACAACCAATTCATTTAACATTACCCGACCCACACCCATTAAAATATTTTTTTTTTCCTACAACAACAACTATTTTTCTAATAAGAAAAAATAGTAATTAATGTATATCTTTTGGCTATTTCTAGTTGATTCTAAATCATTATAAATGCTACGCTTAACAGAAACCTCAAAAATTCTATCCTACAATAGCTGATTAGTTTAATTCCAGTGACTCCAATATATACTATGAAGTTGCAAGAAAATAAACCAATGAACGATTAGGGAAAACAAGAAAAAGAAAGAGGCGTATCAATAGAACTTCTCCATTCTCCCATCACGAATTAGGGGAGTATACATTATTGAAAAAATTATTTCCAAATAACGACTTAAAAGAAGTCTGTTATCCCAATTATCCCGCCATGCATATGGAATAACTTCTCTCATCACGAATTAGTGGAGCATACATTGTTGAAAAATTCTTTTCAAATAGCGGCTTAAAAGAAGTCTGCTATTCCAATTATCCCGTCATATATATGAGATAACTTGTCCCATCATTATGATATAAATGCTGGAATAAATAATCCCCATACTAACTAATTTAAGATATTTTGAAATTAATATTGATTTCTTTTAATTAGTGGCGTGGACTTCTAATAAACATGACAAAACTATTTTTAAAAACCTATCATTAAAAAGTAATGGCATGAGTGAGTTGATTTTATAATGGTGATGGCATGAATTAGCCGAACTTTTAACTGATGACATAAATGAGTTATTTCTGATAGTTCAATGGCATATTTGAGCCTTTTTTCTTATTTTAATTAATGACGTGGACCTCTAATAAAAGATCACGTGGCAAAGTTGTTTTTGAAAACCACCGTTAAAAAGTAATGGCCTGGATGAGCTGGTTTTGTAGCGGCGATGACATGAATGAGCTCAACTTTTAACGAATGACATAAATGAGTCATTTCTGATAGTTCAGTGAACAACTTAGACATGTAAATTATAATTAATAAATATTATTATCACAAAAATCTACGTTTTTAACAAAATATTGACATAAGTGCTTTTTTAAACGTCGGATATATCAAGCCCTTGCCAAAAGAATAAGGGAGGCCTTGATCCCTTTCAGTGAAGAAAAAGGGACTAGCGTTAAAATCATGTCTATATAACAGTGACACATATAGGTTAAAATGAAATGTCGTTTAAGATGGCTCTCTCACCTAAGAACGTATAGACATGTCCTTACAAGAAGAATGCATTCCCATGAGGTATGTGATAATTAGATTAAAAAAAATCTAACAAACATAATAACACTAGACGAAAATACAAAACAAGCATGAAAAAGTAAACACTATCATTATCATTATTATATTATTTTTAGGAGAGGATGCAGCTTCCTCAATAAGCCAAGTGACATTTTCTAAATTAGCCATTTAGCATATTAGGACAACCATTTATAAAGTTAGTTATTAGTTATTACTTTAACGTTAAACAATAAATTGTAAGTGAGATTTTAAGAACTTCGAAAATAAGTACTTAGAGTGGCATATCCACATTGCCTACATTAATGGCCCCAAAAACTGGATCTTTACCTAAAAGAAACTGTCTTTACAATACAAATTTTGAATTCAACTTTAAAATTCAAATCTACTTAGTAGTGGCATACCCACAACATATGGTTGCATTAATGGCCGAAACTTTTTTTACTACAAATTTTGAACTCAAAGTGGGTATAGTTCCGCGTAAATTTTCTCTGCAATGCAAATCTTCATCAACATGTACAAATCAACAAGACAATGAAGTTTTGTTTATCATTACAACAATCCATTGATGGGATCTAAGTAGAATTCAACTAAGAGGACATGATGGACAATAATTGAGTTCGTTATCAACATTGATTATCAACAACTTTTTTACTTGTGCATTATCTATTCCCTCTTATACTCCATTTTCATATCTTCTTTATGATTTTAATCATTACATCAATTGCAAATTTGAGGCATAGATAATAACAAATAGGGTAATGCAGTAAATAGAAGAGTCGTGTATCCATATCAATTGACTTTGTTATGGACTCCCATATTAATTCTCTGCCTTTCATCTTGATAATCAACACCCTTCTAAGTACAAAGTTACTATCAAATCTTAAATTATGTATGTTTAGCATTTCCTTTTCTTTCTCTCTGTTTTTAAATGCATTTTGCTCATTTGCTTTGATGATAAGAATTTAAATACGCTAAGATTCAAGTATAAAAAAGTTCCGATAGAGGTCTGGCATCATTCATGATTTATATAAATATAAAAATTTGACTGCTAATGTATTATTTTCATTTTGCCTCCTTTCTCTATTTGGAAATCTTACCATGTTCAATTTGTTTCAGATTTCCCTAAAATTGACTTTACTGACTATATGCCTTATAATTTTTTGGGAAGAAGATATTCAGAAAGGTTATCAACACATCTGTGATTTCCAATAGACATCTGTTGAATTTCAGCAGTTGATAATTCTTACATGACTGGTGTCAAAATATCAACTTACAGCCAAATGTTCTTTTTTTTTTTTTGCCGTTCAATTACAGCCATGCAGTCTACTCTTTCATAAATGGTCATCTCTATGCGTTGTTAACTAATTAGTGTGGTGATAACCTTTTCAAAATACTTCATCTCAATTAATGTTCAAAATAATATATTCTCTAAAGTTTTTATTATGGAGAATCATTTCTTCTAATATGGTTGGAAAGTCTACTTGCATTTGGTTATGGCTTAGAAGTTGGTGTTGATGCATAGAAAAATAGATGGTTTGAAGTGAGTAGAAAGAGAGGAAGAGGATCCAATATGCATATATTGATGAACAACCAAACTACACATTCTATTGAATTTTAGGGCAAAATGGAGTTGAAAAGCTTCTACAATCCACTCATTCTTTAGTAGGTATGTGTCGAGATGCAGTTGTAAAGCATCAATTACAAACCATTCATTCTATAGTAGGTAGGAATCAAGGAAGAAATTTCTGTATTATCCTAAACAAATTTTTATTAGATTTGATAAAATGCATGTTAAATTTATAGTACTGTATTTGGTCTGTTATCTCTCTCTTTTTGTTTTCAAAACAATGATTCTATGTATGATGGGGCGAAAATCCAGGGAGGTGCACATGGTGTTTATCGACCTGGAGAAGGCTTACGACAAAGTCCCCAGGGAGGTGCTTTGGAGATGCTTGGAGGTGAGTGGAGTACCGCTAGCATATATCAGAGTAATTAAGGATATGTATGATGGGGCGAAAACCCAAGTGAGGACGGCGGGAGGAGACTCAGAGCATTTCACTGTCCTGACAGGATTGCATCAGGGATCTACTCTTAGTCCCTTTTTGTTTGCGTTGGTGATGGATGTGTTGACGCGGCGTATTCAAGGGGAGGTGCCGTGGTGTATGCTTTTTGCAGACGATGTAGTTCTGATAGATGAGACTCGAGGGGGTGTGAATGAAAAATTAGAGGTGTGGAGGCAAACTCTTGAGTCTAAAGGGTTCAGGGTGAGCAGAAGCAAGACAGAGTATGTGGAATGCAAGTTTAATGACGTGAGGCGGGAGAATGAGGTAGTAGTGAAGCTAGAAGCACAGGAGGTATGTAAGAGGGATAATTTCAAGTATCTTGGGTCCGTGATCCAGAGTAACGGTGAGATTGACGAGGATGTCTCGCACCGTATTGGGGCGGGATGGATGAAGTGGAAGCTCGCGTCGGGGGTACTGTGTGATAAGAAGGTGCCGCCCAAGCTTAAAGGCAAATTCTACAGGGTGGTAGTCCATCCGACCTTGTTGTATGGAGCGGAGTGTTGGCCAGTTAAGAACTCCCACATCCAAAAAATGAAGGTGGCAGAAATGCGGATGTTGCGCTGGATGTGTGGGCTGACTAGAGGGGATAGAGTTCGGAATGAGACTATCCGGGAGAAGGTTGGTGTGACTTCAGTGGAGTGCAAGATGCGGGAAGCCCGATTGAGATGGTTCGGACACGTGAAGAGGAGGGGCATGGATGCCCCGGTCCGTAGGTGTGAGAGGCTAGCGTTGGATGGTTTTAGGCGGGGTAGGGGTAGGCCGAAGAAGTACTGGGGTGAGGTGATTAGGCGGGACATGGAGCAGTTACAGCTCACCGAGGACATGGCCCTAGATAGGAAGGTCTAGAGGACGCGAATTAGGGCAGAGGACTAGGGCCAGTTTGGGTCGCTAGTGTAGGGAATTACTTGGTGGGGGTTTTATTCCTGCTATGATTCCGTGTTCTGTGTTCCATATTTTATTACGAATCTGTGTGCTTCCTCTGCTTTCCTCTGTTTTATATTACTTATAGGGGCTGTATTTATGTTATGTAATCAGCTTCTGTGCTTTACTATGTGTTTGTGTGGTATCTCGTGCCTTGAGCCGGGGGTCTATCGAAAACAGCCTTTCTACTTCCTTAGAGGTAGAGGTATGGACTGCGTACATCTTACCCCCCAGACCCCACTAGGTGGGAATACACTGGGTTTGTTGTTGTTGTTGTTTTCTCTTCTTCTCATAATTTAATTTTTAGCTGTGGAAAGAGAGGCAAGGTATTAGTTCATTTGTGGTCAAGTTATACATCGGAACAGGGGCCTATGAGAAACCTATCATGCTTGATGTATCAATATTCTCCCCCTTACAAATTGTTTTATCCTCTCTTATTAAGTTCCTTCTATGCATGGTATTATTTTTCACCTTTAGGTATACTGTTAAATTAGAGAAGCACAACCTCATTGCGAGAAATTGTCTTTAGTAAATAAACACCGACCTTTTGTGTATTTAGGCCTACACATGATTTGCTATGACAGTATATAAAGTCTTAATTCATGTCTATTTCCTCTTTCATTTAAGGGAGAAGGTTGAGCTAAAACAATCAAAAATAGCAAATCAGTAAGCTACGTTGCCTTAAAACAAAAAGGCTAAGCTATATGATAAGTTAGTGAGGATTTAGCTTTCTTACGGGAAGAAGAATGAGAAATAATGTAAATTAAGGTAAGCTTCTTACGTTTTTGGAAATGTAAGTATGAAGGTTCTTTGAGTAAGAGGAGAATTACAAGAGGAAAAATGAAAAGGAAGAAGCCTGAAGGCAACTAAGTATGATAGTTTTCTTGGAAAATTATTTATTATGCTTCTTTCTTGCGTTCTTCGAAATATATCAATGTTGCATAATTAGTTGATTAATGGACTTCCCTATGCTAACTTTATCATTAACTTTACTACATATTGTTTGGTTGCTGGAGAAGTCAGCTTGAAGATCAGTTCTAATAATTGTATACCTTTATATGTGGTAGATAGTTCAACAGTTTACATGAAAGCTTGACATTGTCTTCTCTTTTTGTGTAATAATGACATAAAATAATTCAAGGCAAAATCATACATGATGGAGCATAAGATTTATTTGGATCTTGGAAAGATTTCTTACATGAAAGAGACATCAAGGAAAATAGTTATAATACGATTAAGCATCATAATTATTATTTAACTCGCATATTTCTGAATGTACACTATTGTAAAAGCTGACTGCTCATCATATTAGAGGCTAAGCCTTTCAAAGCATTTGAAGCATGTATCATTTGTTATTTTTGTTTAAATTGTGTAATCTAGATAAAACAAGATGATAAAATTTATGATTAAGGCAATAAATGGGCTTTTGTTTGAAAAAAATGAATAGGGTAGCTATCCTTCACTACCTTTGATCTTGGTTTTGCAATGCTACATTTATGTTTTGTTTGTGGTGACAACTCAAAAACAAAGAATAACCGATTATTTAAGACGTGTTTTATTTACAATATCGTTTGTTCATCTACGCTTGAGGTATTAAATTCTTTGGATTTTTATATATGTAATTTTTGAGGAAACATATTTGATTAAGACACCTACTCAACGTCAACGGAGATTGTCTTGACAGATTGTTGAGAGTTACAACCTTATATATACAATATATGACACAGAATTTATATCTATATATTATTACTAATAACTGAACTAGCCTTGGTGGGTAGAGTTACCAGGTACCTATTGCTGATGGAAGGTAGCAGATGCCCCGTGAATAAGTCGAGGTGAGTGCAAGTCGTATCTGAACACCAAGGTTATCAAAAGAATTTAAAATCTTTATATTGAAACAATAGGTGATGGACTGTGTCTTGTTTTCAATCTTTTCGCCCGTCCAAATAAGAACAAATAGTCAAGACAGTACCTGCTTATTATGAGATGCTTCTTCTAAAACAATAAAGCACCTGTTCTTTTTTATGTGTACTCTCACAAACCTATCTCGTTGATGCTATGGATGGACTATAGATGAATATACATAGGCAAGATCACTTGAGAATGTGGATTAGAGTGACAAGAAGGAAAAATGAAAGAAGATCAAGGCATTCAATAGGGTTATGGTTGATATAATTATATATCATATTAGATGGTAAGGAATGGATCTCTGTGGAATATGGAAGTACTACTGGAAAGCAAATATAAATTTTATGATAAGATACACACACAAAGATAGAAGATGGATAGAAAGATACTGTTAGAAAGACTATATATAAAGAACTAGATTGTTAATCGTAAAAGCAATAGATAGAGAGTTTAATAGTTGGTTGCTGACCTTTTTTTGTTTTCTTTGATAAAGTTGTGAGGGGACCTATTTTTTTTTTTGGTGTTTTGATAATATATGGTTCGCTCGATTAGGGAAGAAAAAGAACGCCCCTAAACGATAGTGACGGACAAGAACCGTATACACCTACTCTACAGACACTTTATGACGTACATGAGGTGATGGGATAACAACGAGCAGGATATTCAGTAAGAGTTACATATATACACAAGGGAGTTATATTTACAAAACTATACAATACTACACGATGTCCATGAAGCCTCTAGTCAGTTTAACACGTTAAACTATAAGTGACTAGTTGGCATCAGGCCCGTCATGCCCAACCAGAGACCTGTACATATAATCAAAATACTATGGCTCCAGAGAGAGTTGGAGCTCACCAAAATATCCACTGAAAACAACAATGGAGCCTAATGTGGACGTCTGCTATCTTGAGGGTTTGAGCTTGCATTAGCAAAACATAGTAGGCCCAAGACGTCAGTACATAAACAACATGTACTGGTATGAAAGCAGACAGAATAACAACTGGACAAATACAGAAGCTCATATGAGTCAAATGGTAAAGTGAAAAACGTATGAGCTAACAATTAACACCTATACGATATGAATTGATAACTTATGCATCAACCTTGTTAGCATCATATATAATATTTAGAAAAGCGTTCATCATAACCTAGGACCTACACTTTGCCTAGGTGATGCACTTATCCTATAAGTCGCACAAATGATAACAAGATGGCCTTCCGAAGGCAATCTAAGGCAGGTATAAAACATATGTTGCTCATATACTCACTGCTATGATCCCATATGTATAACTGTAATCGCAGTCTGTATCCAGGTACGCCCCGCCCAGGGGCTCACTTTGAGGGTCTGTCCGCAGGTCATACATGCCATATGTTGGCTCAAGTTAGGTAAAACCAGTATATGACGTTTCAACTAACTTTAAATACAAATGATGCCATAAAGGCGGGTACGCCCAATGGTTGGGCTCTCTATAGTGGTCTGGTCTCAATCCTGTGCACAGAATCACGTCGAACGATATGTCAAGCCAAACCTATGTACCCTTCCGTCGTTAATGTTTATCAAATAATGCCTTGAAGGCCTATGACATATGAATTACGATAATGATAATTTAGCTACCATATATAAGTGAAACTATGTTGTTACCATTTACTTCTAATGTGTAAGGGCTTTAAATACAGAAACTTATGATAATATAGAAGTGTCATGGAAACTTAACACAAAGAGGGAAAGGTAGATACTTGTAAGCTTGATGGTAGAGCAAAGGAATGATAGGTAAGGCGATATGAAGATTCTACTTTCGTATTTCATGAGAATTATACTAACATTAATAGGAAGAAGTACATGATGTAGGGTGGTGCCTTAGCGACGGGGGAGGGTTTAGCTTTACATGCCTTAGTACTTTAGTAACTATGCTAGTAATTCGAGCGCTAATTAGTTTAACCTGCGAGAGTATAGCCTTTATCTTTCCAATCACCAACTTCCTTTATCCAATAGCCAATTCACTAGATACAAGGATAACATATAGGTCCATTAGTAACCCGTAGGAACATTTAACAATTCATTTCAACATTTTCCGCTCACGCCCGAAGTTAATCGAATCCATTAATAAGCATTCGGAATAAATCCTTTAACTTTTCAACTCACACAATTCGATATTAAACAACCCCAATCACTTATTTATAGTCAATGTTCAAAAAGTAATAGAAAATTTACCTCTTGAAATACAACTTCTTGAAATTCTGTAACTTATATGCTTCGTAAGGACAAAGGAATTTTTCACCACTTACAATCTCTTCTTGACAACTTAACTAAATTTTTCTTGTTGATAAGAAAAGAAAGAAAGAAGCAAGAAAGATGGAAAGGAACAGAGGAACAACGAAATGGCTTAGCACCGCCTAATAGTTGTTATTCCCTGGAATTCACTTCCAGTGAAATGAAAAGTCCTCCCCTATTTTATACATATACCACTATTTTTTTTATTATTAATAGGGAAATAATACAATGCAACTTTCTAGTATTAGCACTTGGTGCAATTAAGGAAGCTTAACTTAATTTTTCTTACCATCTTGGAACAATAATACGATATACAAAATACAATTCCTTGCCAAAAGTACTAAATTAATTTTTCTTTTTTTTTTTCCGAGGTGCTATCACATAATCTCTTTTTGGATAAAGTAATATATCTACCTAGTTAATTTGGAGTTTAATATTTTTTGAATTATAAATAAAGGATAAAAAGAGAATATAGTTATGCATATAATCTTAATTTTTCATATGATGAGTTCGAAGCTCATAATGAACCTATTTCAACTCCTGACTATTTGTATCAAGTACTATATATGATTATGATGTTTTAGTTTGGTTCAGAAGTTATTCCACGACTATATGATAGTTTTATAGAGTTGTTGTTCTAAGATATATATGGTTATAGTGTTGTTCTAGATACACTGAAAAGAAGAATGATGACATTTGAGATTCTGCAAACACGAAATTATATTTTACATAATCAACAAACAAGAGCAAATTTTGCAATAATTATTTTTCTTTTAATATGCCGCGCATCCCACGGTGCCACAAATGTCTTTGTGACTGATCTTTTATCAAGTTTAAATATGTTAATCTAAGTCCCTTTAGTTTTAAAATTTAAATAGATAGCTTATTTAGTAATTGCAGAAAGTCCTTAATGTAGTAAGAGTAATTTCTTTTAGTCCTAAATTCATTTAGTAGATGGGACAAATATCATGGTACTATTGGTAGAGTTATGTTATATTACTCTGTACTGGATAAGTTCTGGCAATGAAAAATTATTATTTTGAAAATTTCTTTTCTCTTTCTATTCTCCTTTCCCTTCTTTTCTTTCCATTTCCTTTAAGAATTAGTAATAGAAGTAGTCCTCTTGTTACAATGGTATCAGAGCCACTTGGTACCATACCGCTGCCAGTTATGGCTTCCTCACCGAAATTCATAATCTCCAAGCCCATGTCAGTGCTTTTCGAAACTAGATCTTTGTCTTCATGGATGATATCAGTCAAAGGTTTGAAGCAATGGAGGGGCACTAGGAATAACTCCAAAACCATCTTATTGAAATTCGAGAGACTAATAAGAAATTGGAGTTCATTATCTCCCATATGAACTTGCAAAATGTATCTGACTCACCATATTACACCCCAACGGAATCGACTCCTCAAAATACTCTAGCTATGAGTCAAGCTCGTGTGGATGCTGGTCAACCCCCTACTGCTAATTCCCCCATAATTGATAGAGCAAGCTCACAAACTTAATTTACCCCTTTGGTGTTTGAGGTTGGTCGGGGTTTTACATTTCTACCCACACCTTTGTTCTCTAGCCCACCCTTGTTTCGTAACCCTGCTTACTCCTCAGCTCCACCTCGTTTGCCTAATCCCATCATCACCATCCTAGATCCTACAACTACTCAACGACCCCTTAAATCCAATATTAACTTTCCTGAATTTGATGGGTCCAACCCACGAAGTTGGTTTAGAAAATGCAAAAAATTCTTCAAAATCTACAGTATACCTGAGTTGGAAAAACTTAGTTATGCCTCAATTCACTTGGGAGAGAGGGTTGATGTATGGTTGGATAGTTACATGATTAACCATAGGGGAAGAGAGCTGACAGAAATTTTGTGTAGAACTGTGTCAGAGGTTTGGGAATATGAGACCTCAGGACATTGTTGATGAACTCAATAAACTGATGCAACTGGGGACTGTTGAACAGTATTAAGCGAGATTTAAAGAACTCATGGGGTACATGAACATTATCAACCCCCTTCTCAATAAGTCCACTATGTGGATAGCTTCACTAATGGACTGAAACTTAAGCTAAATCCCCTGGTGAAATTGGCTAGCCGTAGTACTATCATGGATACTTATGAAACAACTAAATTGTATGAGGATTTTTTAGAGCCCTTTCCCCTTTTGTCTCTGCTAGACCTACTCAATATTCAGCTCCTAGTCTAATGCCCTTATTTTATCCTAGAAATCCTCAATACCCTACCACTAATCCACCTCCTGCTCATGCCAATTCGAACCCTTTGAAAATAACCTACCCAAACCAAAAATCTCAAGTGCGAATTCCACTCAACCCAAACAATCTACCCCTAACTTAGAAGTACTGAGAGAGCAAGAGTTGTGTTACAAATATAAGGAGAAATATATCCCAGGTCCTCAATGTAAATAGAAGGGGCTACATGCCATTGAAGGTATTGAAGTAGAGGATAAAAGAGAACAACCTGAGGTTTTTGAGGATGTCCCTGAAACATTAGAAGAGGAACCTGAAGAACAGGCTCTGATTTCCTTAAATGCATTACTTGGGTTGAGCTCATCTAGTGGTACAATATAAACTATCAAGATCATGGGTTATGATAGAAGGTTACCTATGACAGTGTTGATTGATAGTGGTTCAAACCATTTATTTATTGACCCCCACATTTAAAAATCTTGAGACTATCCAACCTCTGAAGAAACCAATAAGGGTTCTAGTTGCTAACGGAGAGGCAATGAGTTGTCAAATGGAGATCCCCTCTTTTGGGCAGAAGATGCAAGGTGAACAATTTAACTTTAAGATGAGATTAATGAAGATAGGGGGCAGTGATATGATTTTGGGGATGGACTGGATTGATATGATAACACTAGTCATCCTGCATACCCGTCCTCATAGTTTAAGTTTCATGATTGAGGAGAGGATGGTCACATTTTATGGGATAACTGAAGATCCTGGCATTTTTCCAGTTGACATTAAGGCCCTAAAGAGGATGTTACAATGTGGTACTTGTGTAGTCATAACTGAAGTTGTTATGGTAGAGGCTCAAGAGATTAGTTCTGACAAAGGAGAGATACATCCCAATATCGAGAAGCTATTAGAGAAACATTCCATGGTGTATCAGGAGCCCAAAGATTTACCACCTAAAAGAGAGTGTGACCATGTCATCAATATGATACCTAGTGCCCAACCATTCAACCTCAGACCATACAGGTATTCTTTTGAACAAAAAATACAATTGTGTCAATTATCAATGATATGCTGAAAGCCACCACAGTAATCCCTAGTCAATCTATATTTGCTTCATCAGCCTTGTTAGTAAAGAAAAAAGAATCATCTTGGAGGTTATGTATTGACTATAGAAGACTCAACAATTTAACAGTTAAGATTTAATACCCAATTCCCATGGTTGATGACTTATTAGATGAACTATTTGGGGATACTATATTATCTAAAGTTGACATGAGAGCAGGGTATCATCAAATAAGGATGAAGAAAGGTGAGGAGTATAAGACAACCTTTAGGACCCACCATAGGTTATGGGAGTTCAAGGTCATGCCTTTTGGGCTAACTAATTCCCTTGCGATATTTCAATCTCTCATGAACACTGTGTTAAGATATCATTTAAGGAGGTTTATATTAGTCTTTTTTGATGATATACTAAAATATAGCAAGACCATGAAGGATCACATTAAAGAGTTAGAAGTGGTGTTGAGCTTATTGAATAAACACAAGCTCTTTGCTAAGCTAAGTAAGTGTGCATTTGTGATACGAGCCCAAGTTCACAGCATAAGAAACAAACAACAACAAGAACAACAAGTGCTAGTGAATCGAAATAGGCCATACACGGCTTCACTAGTCTTCAAGAGTCACATTTTTAGAATAAGAAGATGATATTAGCAACAAGAACAAGCAAGTAAATAATAATGCTAGTGAATCGAAAGAGCCTCACACGGCTTCACTAGACTTCAAGATTCCAACAACACAAGATTAACAAGATTACAAGAGGGATAGTAACTTGACACATAATATTCAATGATCTAAGAACCCTAACAAGATAAAGGACCCTAAAATTAATAAATATTAATACCAAGATCTTACTTGGACCAAGATGAGCTCAAAGAACCCCAAGATCCTAGTTTCTAGCGAAGAGATAACACTAGTATCACTCTACTAGAGAGTTTTCGAAATTGGGGCTTCTCCAATGGAGGAGAGAAGTTCTAAAATATTACAAAGTGTTTGTTGTCTTCCAAAATATGAATGAACTAACTCAAAAATAATCCTAAAACCATCTATTTATATTAGTCCACAAAGTGAGATAACAAATAACCATCCTACCCTTGCCAAGGGGTGGCCTTGGAGTGTAAGTTTATTACACTTCAAGGCTCCTCTTCACACTTAAAAACATTTAATCCATTGGAAGTCTCAAGTACCAACTCACACATGGCCATTTGAATGAACATAGCTTGGAGTTTTTGTAACTCCCGAGCTTGGCTACGTGTGAATGATCGTGAACTTGTTGGACAACTTGTAGAACTTGTTGGACAGCTTGGTACACCCGTATCATCTTCTTCATCTTGAGAGGAATTTGACCTCAAATTTGACATTTTTTCATCCTCAACCGCATCCACTAGAGAAAGATCACACACGTTGAAAGTGTTGTGCACTTGGTATTCCGGGG
>NC_061115.1:10695767-10748751 GCF_002878395.1 Capsicum annuum
TGAAAGTGTTGTGCACTTGGTATTCCGGGGGAAGGTCAATCTTGTAGATATTATCATTGATTCTTTCAATTACTTGGAATGGACCATCACCCTTTGGCATCAATTTCATATTCCTTTGAGATGGAAACCGATCTTTCCTAAGGTGTACCCACACCTAATCTCCCGGTTCAAGAATGAGTTTCTTTCTTCCTTTATTTGCCCGCTTTGAAATATCTTGATTTTTCTTCTCAAGTGGAAGCCGCACCTTCTCATGCAACTTTTTCATAAAATCTGCCCGCTTTTTTCCATCTAGGCTAATGATAAGATCACTTGGCAAAGGAGTTAAATCCAAAGGGGTAAGGGGTTGAGGCCGTATATACACTCAAAGGGAGTTATTCCCGTACTTGAGTGTATGAAACGATTATAGGCAAACTCAATCAATGGTAGGTCTTCCTCCCAAGAAGTCAATTTTCCCTTAATCATGGAACGTAGCATAGCACCCAAAGTTCTATTTACTACTTCTATTTGGCCATCGGTTTATTGGTGGCAAGAAGTGGAGAACAACAACTTGGTACCAAGCCTACCCCACATGGACTTCCAAAAGTGACTTAGGAACTTAGAGTCCCTATCACTCATAATGGTCCTCGGAACACCATGCAACTTGACAACATTATCAACAAACAAAGAGGCCACACTAGGTTCATCATCACATTTAGAGCATGGAATAAAGTGTGCCATCTTAGAAAACCGATCAACCACAACAAAGATACTATCCCGACCTTTTATAGTCCTTGGCAAACCTAACAAAAAAGCCATAGATATATCAAGCCAAAGATGTAAAGGGGTGGGTAGCGGGGTGTAAAACCCATGAGGTTGGAGCTGAGATTTGGCTCCTTTGCAATCTACACATTGGCCTCAAATCCTAGACACATCCTTGTGCATTTATAATTCTGTTTAAATCTATAATTCTGGATAACTATTACAATGAGAAGCATTTCCTGTTTGAGCTAGATCATGTTTAAGTTGGTAAATTGATCTCTAAGTTCTCACCTCGTGCATTTTGCGGCATGCTTCTGATTAGAGCCAATGCATGAGGTGAGAACTTAGACATCAATTTACCAACTTGAACATGATCTAGCTCAAATAGGTAAATGGTTCTCGTTGTAATAGTTATATAGAATTATAGGTTTAAACAAAAATTTTGACTTTGGTTCACCTAGCAGACGGGGACGCATCTGAACCTTCATTTATAAGATAGAAGAAAGCATCAAAAAATCAAATAAACCAATATGAAGAAAGCATGACATAAAGCCTGTGCAGGATATAGTGTTCTTCCAAAACCGTCGGACGTCCAACCATATGGATTGATATTCATTTTTCGGGAGCTTGCAGCTTCATAATGCCATGAAGCTCCCGATTGCTGTAGTTGAACCAAAACAGTGGCAGATCTGGATCTACATTCTTCAAATACGAAAAAAGTGGAGCAGGCAACTCTAAAACAAGAGTTCAAACAAATTCAACTAACGCACAAAAAAGGAAGGAAAAAAGTACATATAAAAAAATTCAGCTTGCATGAGGCAGCCAAACGTACATCTAAGACTAATTAGAAAACCATATATATGTCTTTACTCTCAACTATCCTAAATTTCTGTTTTCAGGAAGAAAGACATTAGCGCCTAAATAACTAACCAAATAGCAGCTTATGTATACACTCCTTCATGGTATTGTTCCTGCAACCATAAACAAGTATCTTCCTGCCTCCAGGCAAGAAGGAGAAGAGGAGCTTAAAAAAATTGTTGTGAGGTTTAAGGAAGAGATCTATACTGCAGCGAGTCAGGTATGTAGTCTGAACTTGTTTCTATTGGTTCGAATGATAAAAGCTAGCTCATGAGGGGCAAATTTCCCAAGATTAAATAAGGAAACTATCATCTTTTTTTCATCCGTGGAACTCTTCAACATTAATGATCCAATTTGCTCTGCACTTCGTTAATGTTATTCCAGCTTGTATAAATTTGCATTCGCCTTTCGAATCATCTAGACAGGCTGCATTGGGGATGGAAAGTGGAGCAGTGCGGTTGTGAGACAAACCTACATAAGCCTACACAGGCTTTATGTCATGCTTTCTTCATATTGGTTTATTTGATTTTTTGATGCTTTCTTCTATCTTATAAATGAAGGTTCAGATGCGTCCCCGTCTGCTAGGTGAACCAAAGTCAAAATTTTCGTTTAAACCTATAATTCTATATAACTATTACAACGAGAACCATTTACCTATTTGAGCTAGATCATGTTCAAGTTGGTAAATTGATGTCTAAGTTCTCACCTCATGCATTGGCTCTAATCAGAAGCATGCCGCAGAATGCACGAGGTGAGAACTTAGAGATCAATTTACCAACTTAAACATGATCTAGCTCAAACAGGAAATGCTTCTCATTGTAATAGTTATCCAGAATTATAGATTTAAACATTTTGTAGATTTAAAAGGTAATATAAGGGGAACATGTCTTTGATAGACGGGGATTATTGTGACTACAACATGGGAGACTATGATTTTAGTGAGGGCTTTTATGGCTACGAAGTTGAGGGAGATTGCGGAGGCTATGAAAATAGCCATGATCAAAACTTGGACAGATTTGAGAGTTACGGTTTTGAGGAATAAAATGAGGTGAATAAAGTGCCTAGTACTTACGGGGAACTTAGAGATGATGTAGGACCTCATGATGGATCTTATGATGATGTTGGGGTATGTGAGGAGTCTTACAATTCTCACTCCGAACCTAGATTTAGTGTTAGGTATAAGCCTTTCGTTCGCAAAACTTATGAGAGCTATGATGAGAGTACACATGAGGAGTGTGAAGATTCATATTCTACACCTTGTAGTACTTCTTATCAAGATCGATATAGAGTGAATGGTTATACTAGCTCTAGTGGAGATTGTTCAATGAGAAGAAGAGGGTATGCATCTCCAAAATCGAGGGGTACTCGTGTACTTTATAATGTTGATCCGAGAAGGAGTGTACACTCCGGAAAGGAGACCATTTGTGGGATACTGGGCTGCCTCGTTGTATTAAATGATAGGTACTATAGTAACTAAATTTTCCATCCATGGTTGACTACTTGGGGTTATTTCGTGAGCCTTTACTTGTTCCATACTTCTTGGACGGGTTTAAGGTTACCAAGAGGTTCAAGGTTATCTTCTCCCAATTTGAATACCATGAGGAGGTGTGGTGCGATATTCTTTCATTGACATACGGTCATGTATACTTAGGTGCCGATTGATTTGCACAACATAGAGTTCCAAACGTACAAAATTGGCCAAATGTTGTAAGAGACCAATAGGGGAATCGCCTCATGACTTACTTGCTGCCTAAGCCATGAAGAGAAATGCCTACCTACTCCAATCCGAATTATTATGAGAGACAAAAGATTGAGAGGAGTAAGGGAGTGCAAGGTGGTAATCCAAGAATGAAAAAAGGAAAGGTTGTGTGGAGCGAAGTGAGGGGATTACCACCAAACCATGCTAATATTGGTTGTCCTTCTATTTCTAAGGACATTTGTGTAGGTACCAACATGACAAGTGAAGGCAAACAATGCCGAAAGGTAGTTTCTGCCCAAGCTTGTGGAGGACCTTCACACCATGACAAAGAATAATCTACTCAAGGACTTCAAGGTAAAATTGCTAACTCTTACACTTTCATGCATGTGAATGATAATTATGTGGCTAGTAGCCCATTGAGTGTGAGTTGTAGCTTTCCTATATATGATTCTATTGTTTCTTTGCCACTTGATGATGATGTACATGTTGTGAGTGTGGATACACTAGTTGATCCTATTGATGACTGAATCGACTCTTTTTGTAAGATCAATTTATGTCCACCTAGTGTTGAAACCATTATGTTGAATGAAAGTACATTATCTTCTGAAATTGGTGTTGATCAACTTATGTGTGAAAATTACCCACAACTTAAGGATGCGTATGATGTGATTAATGAACCTCAAGTGTGTGATGATGTTGAAAATGTTTCTCAAAGGAATAGGAGTGAACCCGAGAGCTATTCTTAGGATAATTTTGCACTTGAAATCTCTTTGAAACTTGATATTGATATTTTAGAGAGTGATGAACGTGTTTGTTCCAAATTTGTCCGTGAAATAGATCATGCTCTCTTTAGGTATAATGTCTTATTTGAAGATGATATAACCACTCCTAATGAACCTAGTGGTGAAAATGATGGTAAAGCTTGCCTTAGAAGCTATAGCTAATATGCTAACTCACTATGGTGTGGCAACATTCCTCCTAAAGATGGAAATCTCTTCTTGGAAGATGAGAGTACTCTTAAGGGTAAGGGATGTGTGGTCTTGGAAACTAATTCTCCTTCTACTTTGTGTGACTTTATTGTTGAGAGTACTCATGGTGGTGATTATGAAACTAGTAGTGAGTACACATATGAGGGCACCTTAGTAGAAGTCGACTTGAGTGATACATTTCTCTACTCTCTACTTGCTTTGGATAATACGTATGCTATTGTAAAGGGTATGCCGTTTAGTTTGGATGGAGACCACGGGAAAGGGGAGTATTGTCTAGACCCGTGTCTATGGCCACTCTTCCTGTTTGACCTCGGTGCCAAATATAGATTGGATGATGCGGTTCACCCAACTTGTTGCTTGGTTTACATTACAAGCGAAGTATCACTTTTGGTGAATTCCATAGCCAAATCCTTTGTGCATTTTTCATTAATTATTTAATATTTAGTTCAAAGGATCCTTGGTTACATTCTAAATATGTGCAACCTTGGCATGTTAAAGTGATTTGTTGTGCTAACCCTAACCCTCATGCTACGAGGAGTTTGTATTTATATGTCCTTTCTTTGGTTTTGCAAGGTTTGGATTCGAGGTCGAATCCTTTTCAAGAAGAGGAGGATGATACGAGTCAAATGGACACCTTAGCTTTCGATGACATCATTCGAAGTTAGTACATGGGGCATCAAGCTTTGGTCGCATTGAGGACACGGGATCCTACATGGAGGGGCCGATTTGAGTACACCAAAGAGCAATCCCACGTGAGGAAGATTGCTTGGAGCATTGAAAATTGAGGACTCACAATTTTGGACCTTTATTAAGGGCATTTTGTTCACTCCATGACCACCCCTTTTTATTAAGGGTATTATGGTCATTTTGTTATGTAACAAGTTAGACTATAAATAGGTTCTATTAGTTCATTTGCTAGTTAGTTATGAATGATGAAAGATTGAAACACTTGAAAATCCTTTCTTTTGAGAGTAGACCACCTTAGTATAGTCTTAGTTAGGACTTGGAAAAGTCATCCTTAGTATAGGGCTTGGAAATTCCAATATTGTTCTTTGCTTGGAAACGGTGGATCTTGAGGTGAGTCGATTACCTTGGCGGTCACCGTAAGAGAGTGGTTTTGATTATTACATTCATTAGGGGTTAGTTTTGAAATACACTTGGTTCTTAATCTTGTAATAATATTGGTCTCACTATCTATCTTTATTTTCTGTCCCTTGTGTTTGTGTTGAATCCGTGACTTGTTTCATCTTGTGTCATTGTTATCATCTTTGTCTCCTCTCTTTAGTTATAATTTCAGTTTCTAGCTTTGTTTTTCATATCACCAGTACAATTGTATTGACCCCCTATCTTTTAGGGTCGAGGCTCAGTCTAGAGGTCCTGCTAAGCCGTAGACTTGTTCCGACAGAAGAGAAACGTGTGCAGTTGGTGAGCCTTATTTATTTTGGAAGGCCTATTTCTTTTCAGTTAGTTGTTATTTAATTTGGTTTAGATCGCCTTGTCCCAGATTTAGACAAGTTATTGATGTCTTATGTAGTAGAGATTTCGCAGACTGAGAAAGATGCTGTTTAGATGTTGAAAAACTTATTTTTTGTATCGCCGAACAAATTTCAGATTTATGACCATGATTTCGTTTATTATAATTCCGCATATTTTATTTATTATTCAAGTATTGTGCATGATTACCAGATGTAGAAGGGCTCTCGGGCCTCCATGGTCCAGGATGCTCGTCACGGCCAGGGCCCCAACTCGGGTCGTGACATATACATTCTAAACTAGATGAAAAATCAGAGAAATGCATTTTCATTGGTTATAGTCCACAATCCAAAGCATATAGACTATATAATCCTACTAGTGGGAGTGGAATGGCGAGAAAGAAGATTCAGTAATCCATATTATTGCGATTCTTGAATCTACAGTTTTTGATCTTTCCTCTTCTTCCAGCAGTGATATTAATCATTCTTCTCATGACAGTAGCAGAAACAATTTAATTCCAGCAAGATCCCTCTCTCCATCTTCGGCGTCATCCAGCGAAACGCCACCAATAAAGTTTCGGTCGCTGGAAGATATTTATGCATCTTGCAGTTTTTCCTTGTTAGCTACTAAACCAACATATTATGAAGAAGCTGCAAAGCAACCTGAGTGGCAGAATGGTAATGATTGAAGAGATCCAATCCATTGAGAAAAACCAAACCTGGGAGTTGGCTGATTTTCCTGAAAGGAAGAATGTTATCGGGCTAAAGTGGATTTTCAAAGTGAAGTACAATGCTAATGGAAGTGTGAAAAGGCATAAAGCTTGACTTGTTGCAAAAGGAGTTTTCCAGAAATAAGGCATCAACTTTGAAGAGACATTCTCACCAATAGGTCACTTTGAAATGGTTAGAACTACTCTAGCCTTGATTGCTCAACTTGATTGGCCTGTGTGTCAATTTGATGTTAATTCTGCCTTCCTAAATGGCGACTTACATGAAAAAGTATACGTCTCTCAATAGTTTCAAATTTCAGATTAATTGGTTTTAGTGATAGTGATTGGGCAGGTAGCGTGGAAAATCGCAGGAGTATATCTGGGAAGGTCTTTAGTCTTCGTTCTGGAGAAATCTCATGGAGTTCAAGGAAACAAGATACAATTGCCATGTCATCTTAGGAAGCAGAATACGGGGCTGCAACTTCCGCCGGTTGCCAAGCTATCTTGTTAAGGAAATTGTTAGTGGATCTTCAACAAGAGCAGATTGGTCTAACTGAAATATGGTGTGACAACAAGGAGGCGATTGCTATGACCAAAGTAGGATGAAGAACATCGACATCCGTTATCACTTCATTCGCGATCTAGTTGCTGATGGAATAATCTCATTGAAATTTTGTGGCACAAATGATCAGGTTTCTGAAGTTCTTACAAAATCTCTTCCGCGCAACAAGCATGACTTCTTTAGGCTACAAATGAGAGTATGTGATTTTGAAGAAAAGGGGAGTGTTGACTAATTCTTCAATGAATCAATCACTGCAAAATCTTTTCTTTATGGTCCTATTTCTTAGTCTTAGTGGAATTATGTTTTACTTGGTCAATGTTTTTTTATTTTCTGTTTTCTATTAGTGGGAATGTTGGTATTTATGTCATGTTTCACCACTACTTGTTTTAGTTCCTATATTTTAGCTTAAGTTTTGGAGTTGTAAGCCTATAAAAAGGTAGTAGATTTCTTGTTATTCTGCAGTTGAATTAAGAAGTAAAAAGAAACCTCTTTCTTTCTCACTTTGCCTACTTTCCTTTTCTAACAGCATCCCCTAGACGGTGTTCGCCTACCGTATCAAAAAAAGATCTTGATAAGAGAACAATCTAGATAAATGCTTCTCAAATATATATTAAAAAGAATTCGACATTTCCTTGAAGGAGATGCCTCTTTAAAGTCTGCATTCTATACTACCGTATCCACAAAAAATCAGTGTAAAGTGGATTCTAGATAAGAGCACAATCTAGATAAATGCTTCTCAATTCCACAAGTGGAGTTTGGGTGGGTAAATGTACGCAGACCTTACCCCTACCTCATGGAGGCTGAGAGGCCGATTCCGAAGGACTAAAAATAATTCGACATTAGACCCTGCTACGAAAGACTTAAACTTGCTTCCTCTAATAAAATATCAGTAGTTATAATTCAATTAGCTAGTGCATAAACTTCCAATTAATCAGTTATAAGAGTTCCCATAATTCACTAAGAATCTTGGCAAACATATATCAAATTCACTTATCAATACTTCTAACAGATTAGGGTCCTTAAAAAAACAAACTAATAAAACACAAAAAAATTCCAAATCAAAAATCTCTAGAAAATTAAAAATAATTAACAAGTTGGAAAATGAAAAATAAAAAAATTACTTCTTATTGACAATCCTTTGATGAGAATCCGGCGGAAGTTGAGTCTGCCAATTACCGAAATTCATAGCTTCCGCAGCACCTTCAGCATCACCATCAACTTTCTTCCTTCGATCAAAGAAAAAAGAAATGAAATATTCTCAGACAATTGAAGAATCAGGAAGAGATTACATAGACACTGCATTAATTGTATATTTATAGTAAATAATAATATGGGCCTCCTTTCAATCAAAATCTTTGGGCCATCTGATTATACAGTTACTAGTGAAGTAGCTCAGGAGTAAAGTTCTACAGAGTAGTGGTTCGGCCGATTATGTCGTATGAGATATAATGTTGGTCAATTAACAGTTTTCATTTCCGAAAGACGAGAGAGTAGATATAAGTATGTTGAGGTGATTTGTGGTCATATTAACAGAGATAAGATTAGAAATAAAATAATCGGGAGAAGAGAGGTGTGACTTCTGTGATGGGCAAGATGAGGAAAACGAGAATGGGATAGTTCGAACGTGTGAAAAGGAGTTGCAGAGAAACCCAGTGGTGAGGTGTGAGAGGTTGGCTACAATGGGTTTCAGGAGAGGTATAGATAAATCGAAGAAGTATTAGAAAAAAATGATTAGACAGAGTATGGTGCAACTTCAGATTTTTGAGGATATGACCCGAGATGGGAGGTTATGTAGTTTGTGAATTGGACAGAAGGTCGGTAGGTAGTTATTAAACATTGTCTCGTTTCTTAGTGGGAAAGACTTGGTGGTAGATTGGTGCATTGCACCTGTTTCTTTGTTTATATCATTAATAGTAGCATTTGTCTCACAATTGCCTGTCTTGAGACTTTTATTACTCGTTATTTATTTTGCTTCAATTATCACACCAGTTGGTTATGGTAACCATTCCTTTTTTGAATGATATATTATGTTTCACTACTATTTTCTATGTCATGTTTATATATCACTACCAAAAAACAGGGTTTTTGAATGCAGCAATAACAATTCGCTTTAGCGGCAATAATTAATTGCCGCTAATCATTCACAGGCCATTGATCTTTTGCGGCGATTCAGGTGTCGGCAAAGCATTTGGCAGCTAGTCTTATGAAAGACGGTAAAGGGTATGATTTACTACAGCTAAAAACCATTAGTTTTTGTTAGAGTTTGTGACCCGGATTTTGTTGATTCAGCCCTGAACGATGCGACCCATGTTTGTGATTTTTCATGGTGTCTGTGGTGGTCACGGAGGGATCGGGCAGATATATTTTTCACCGGCCATTGATTTTTCATGGGGTATGGACATGTATGTTTTTGGGCTAAGGATTTATTTGTACGCACGTTCTATATAAGTGCGTTTAGTGGGTTGTTTTGGATGTTTTAAATACATCATTCTCCTCATTGTATTATCCATCCATTATAGTGAAATTTCTCTGCCTCTGCCCATGGTTTTTCCCGTCAAGGGTTTCCACGTAAATCTGTGAGTTCATCTTGTTTTTTCTTTTGCTTATCATATCTCTTATTGCTGTTCGTTCATAATAAACTGGTATCAGAGCGATCGATTGTTTTCTTGGGAATGACAACCATGAAGTATGATATTCCATTGTTGGAACACAACACCAGATTTTGTTATGACAAGTTAAGATGCGGGCTGTGCTCGTGCAGATGGATTTGGATAATGCTCTATTAGGGTTTGATATGATGCCCTCATCATGGACAGAGGAGGATAAACAGTGTAAGGATCAAAAGGCTTTATCTCAGATCCACCTTCATTCATTTATCCAATCATATTCTACAGGATGTTTTGAAGGAGACCACTGACGCTGCGTTGTGGTTGAAACTGGAATCATTATGTATGACAAAGAGCCTAACTAGTAAATTGCATCTCAAAAATGACTTTATTCCCATTGCATGTGATGAATGAATCAACTACTAAAATGAAATTAAGGGCGAAAGAAACAAAAATCAGCCACTAAACTAGAACAAAATAGTGATAACAACACATAGAAGAAAGGGAGATAAAGTAGAAACAAGAAGAAAATTGCATTAAATGAAAGATAGTAATGAAACATACACCAACTTTAATGATTAGCACCTAAGTGTATATTAAACACTTAAATACACCTCACTATTGATGGATAACACTTCATTCTTAGGTGGACACAAAGGGATCAATGTCCCCAAGCATTCACCTTTTTTGTGAAAATGCCAACACAAGGTTGACCTAGTTTCAATGGCTTTTGCAAGCCCTACACTATTATGGCTTTTCCAAGACCTACTCTAAGAACACTCTCTCACAAGAGAAGATATATTTCAATATTCATCACAGTCTAATGAAAAATAGAAGCTAAATGGTCTATTTATACTTATTATAAATAAAGACTAAAATACCCTTAATAAAGGGTGCTCCTTTGAAGTGTAAAAGAGATCCATCAAAAGATAATATTGTCCTTAATGATCCCAAGTATAGGCGGCCTTAAAGTGTAAGGACCCTTTCTCCAAGCTTCAATTTGAACAAGGCTTTGTAATGGTTCCAAAAGGTCTTCAAGCACTTGCAAATCCGAGGCTTGAACCTTTGACAATCTGAAGCGTGAACCTTTGATAAGACCTTGTAATCCTTGTGCTCTTTATGCTTGTATCATCTTCTCCATCTTGAAAGGAATTTGACCTCAAATTCAAATCTTGTAAAATCAAAGAGAGGGAAAACAAGCACACATTCCTCATGATAAGGGGGTTAGGGTTAGTGTAACAATTGATATAAGCACGCCAAGGGGGTACACTTTTGATATACAACCAGCAATCCTTTTCTTTGACAATGAAACATTTAGTATGAGTATTACAAAAGACAAGGCTAAGATAGACATTAAGGAGTAAGGAACACAATCCAATACTATCACATATATCATCAAGCCAAGGTTTTTCACATTTGAAATACTGTCACAACCCAAATGGCCATGAGTGGCACCCACACTAACCTTCCTGTGGGAGAACCATCTAAATCAAACCATTACCTAATCACTTAGTCAATATTAAAATGATAGTTTCATAAAACCATCTTAACAATAATAATCTGAAGTTAATTATCAATAGCGCGAAAACCAAACAACCTATTAACTGAAATTCTCAAGACCTGAAAGTCATCGTACAAGAACTACTAACAAAGATCATGTCTAAAGAGATATCCCAAAATAAAGTAAATAAAGAATGTTTGATTGCCCGAAAGATGGACAAGAACAAATAAGATGACCTATGGAATCCTGGAGATGGAGTGCTCACCCTTGGATCAAGATCTGCTATCAAACTTTAGAGGTGAGATCATGTATCAGCCTCTAGAACAATTTTTGCACTCAACAAACGAAGAGTATAGGGTAGTATTAGTATAAACCACTATGTACTGGTAGATATCATAGGCCAACTCAACTTAATAACATGTACACAACATATATCAAATAAAAAGTAGACAGTCATCATCACATAACAAATTCTCAATGAATCAACAATACAGCAATAGCAGGTCAACAGTGCTCACAAACAAGCCACATAACTATCAAGAAACATCCACCAAATCAACACAAGTATGTCATCCACCAAATCAACACAAGTGTGTACACATATGCTATGGTTGTCCAAATAATCATGACCTGCAGGGAACAATCTGTGTTCATGTACCGTACCGGCGTGGTACTCGATCCAAAATAAATATAAACATACCGGCGTGGTACCCGATCCTACATAAATATAAATGTACCGGTGTGGTACCCGATCCAACATAAATATAAACGTACCGGCGTGGTACCCGATCTAACATAAATATAAATGTACCGGCGTGGTACCCGATCCAACATAAATATAAACATGTATTCTCAATATCAATTTACACAACCTCACAATAGACAACACAATGTACCAAGTTTACAAGTACACTTAAAATCATAAGACAATTCGATCAAGTAAATTTTCAATAACCATTTATACATGCATTAACAATCCTAACATCAACAATTTCAAGCTTGTACGAATACCAATCAACAAGTATTCAATTTAGGAGCATACACACAATTAAGCTGAGTATAAACTCTAATTAAACCATAACCTACCTCAACCAATGAATCTGAATATAATTAGTCCGCAAGTGCCTTTCCCTTCCTCAAAGTTTCGGAACGTTCAAAATCTGTTTCAATATATAATCCCTGTAAAAATATGAATCTAATGACATCCATTTTATAAATTTTTGCTCTAGAAACCCCAAACTTACAATCAAATTAATAAAAAAAATGGTAACCATCCAATCTGCTTAACTGTTTCTTGACCAGTGACAAACAAAAACCACTCTTCATTATTATCAACCCATGATTTGGACAACCATTGCCTTATTTCTTTCTTTTTATTAAAATACTTCACAAAAAATATTATAATCACTATAATTAAGTAATCCTTATTTAAGAATGCAACAGTGGTCATCTATGTCTATGCAAATTCCAACATTGACCAACTAATGACCAACTATTGACCAGTCATTGGATTAACCTTACTCTACACGACTTCTAATGATTAGAACAACTATTACAGAACAATTGATCAATTTTAAGTTAATCCATAATTAACATATTTTACTTCCACCGTATGACTATCTTGAAAATTCAATTGATGCCTAACATCATTAATAAGACATAGCAGTACATAGGCACTGGGAATTGACTCACCTATCGATGCTCCTTCTGCAAACTGTGGTGAAAACTGCAACTTTCGTGCGCCTCCCTCTTTACCCCAGATATCAGATGTTGTTATTATTATTATTATAATTATAAATATAATAATCCCTTTGCACTTAATCCAATTCTTATACATAGGTCTCAATAAATAAGAAAATTATAGTTTGACCCACTAAGTCACTAATTAACTTAATTATCTAAAATACCCAATAGGTCCTCCAACATTATTCGGAATCTCAAGAAAATAAGACAAATAGTTACATTGACTAAAAATTATATTCCAAACCTATTAAAAATACTATGATACTAACCCGAGGTCGTCTCTCTAAAAAATTGACCATGATTGGGTTTAACTTTATTAAAACTTAATAATTCTACTAATGACTCAATAACTTCCGAACAACTCCTGAATTGGTACTACTCATGCCGTGAGTCATAATCCACGTATACAAACTACGTAGAGCACTAAAATAGAGTAGATGAGAAAATTTCACAAATGACCGGGAGGGTCGTCACATTAGATACCAATTAAACAACTGTTCGTCCCCAAATGGGCAAACTCAAGACAAGGAGGGAAAATAAGAAGTTACCTAAATTCGTAAAAAAAGATGTGGATACTTGCTACGAATGTCTGCTTCGGTCTCCCAAGTGGCCTCCTCAATAGAGCGATTATTCCACTAGACCTTTATAGATGCAATCTTCTTAGTTCTCAACTTACAGACAACCAAATACCTAGCCGAGCCTATGCATACCCCTACCATCCCATACTCGGAACAGCTTACAACAAAACAAGGCAATTCTTCACCCATATATATACAACTGTCCTATACCGAATGATAAATATAAATGCATACCGGTGATAGGTGATGCACATGCAGGAATGAATGCAAAGTACACCATTAATATCTCAACTCATTATAACTGTCCTCATCAGGACCATTATCATCGTAATCAACCTCCGGCCTTGCCGGATATCAACCTCATAAATAGACTTCTCCGACCTTACCGAGTATCAACATATCATAAATATATCCTCCGGCCTTATCGGGTATCAACATCATCACAATAGTATCCTCCAGTCTTGTCAGATATCAATATCATCACAATTGTCATTACTGAATAACATACGCTAAAATACTAAAAAAAAATAGTTATATCACTATAGAATATCTATCTAGTCAATACTTCCCAACTACTCGTTATTAGTTAACCAATACTTATTATAATAGAATCACTAGTTCGCTAGTCATTACATAACCTCTAGTTATTAGCCTAAATATTATCCTTCACATAATCCGTAGTCACAAGATAGCACGCTATTTATTTAATAGCCAACACCTAACATCTAGTCAAGGTTCATCACTAGACCAAAACCTCCATTTATCCAATTCATTATTATCAACTAATCATCCTATATCTGTTAATCATGACTAGACAACACATTACTACTTGTCACCTAACCATATTTTATTAACTAACATCATTCATTATCGAACCACCGTTTACCAACTAATCCTTGCTTGACTAATTATTAGTTAACCATTTAGAAACTATTCAAAGTTATTAACTAGTCACCTCTTATTACCAACATCTCTTATTATCTAGCCTCATTAACATACAACTCCTCGTTTATGGACTAATCGACATCACAAACTTAGTCATTAATACTAACTAATCTTCACCTATGCGAGACCCGATCTCAATATAATTCACGCATTAACCATCTCTAGCTACCATGTTTCAACTAACAAGATTCATTAACTAATACATTAGATTCCTAGCCATCAAGCTCTATGGTCCCTTAATAGACAACTAGTTACCACCTAGCTTAACCGTTAATTAGGTAGAACAACTGTAAGATCATATTTTAGCTACAATAACATAAATTACCAATATAATACTCATGAATGTACCAAATATATGCATTCCATCACTAGTATCCAATCAATAAAGTCGTAAGAAACATACCGCCTTTTCCTCCGTCCCCTATCGGAGAGATGAGTATACAAACATATATGTATTCATAAACTGTAATTGTATCCTTTACACTGATAAACACTCTTCGAATATTCAATCATTATCATAACACAGCCCTTGGCCCATTAATTTATCCAGAATAGTCACAACATCATAATCACGGTCTTAGGCCCATATACATATCTGAAACTCATATCGATAATCATATTTATAAATTGTAGCATATCTTTAATCATCTCACATATAGGAGGTACCTCACATATTGGAGGCATAATATAGATAGACATATAATTATCTATAAAATATCTTATATCGATAGGTCATACATCATGACTATAAGGAATATCACTTCTCGAGGCCAATTTGCATATCTAAGAGGAAATAGCATTTCTGTGGGTCAATCATCAAGTCTAAGAGGAAATAGGATATCTATGGGTCAATCATCAAGTTTAAGAGAAAATAGCATCTCTATAGGCCACATAACGTATCTAGGAGGAATATCATATCTAAATGCCCAGTATCACTTTCACAGAAAGAATCATAACTATAACTCAAAAACCATAATCCGGGAACATCAATACGACTTACCAAGTTATCGAAGTAACCTTATTCTAAGGTTTACTAGCCTCATGTATGTCTAACATCCCCAACTAAGTCCACAAGACTTAACACAAGTTTAGGCCTAAGTGGGCTAGACGATCCCACTTCTAATCCTCAATTTTCCATAAATAGGCACACTATGCCCCAAACCAGGCTAAGGTATCTAGTTCATCTTCTAAATGTCAAGTAAGCCATGTTCAAGCCTAAGATAGCAACTTCACTAGAAACAAGGGTACTCAAGTCAACTCTACCCAACTTACAGTTTCAAGACTACTACACTAGCTCAATAAGGCTAAATATACAAATCATGCTTCAAATGCTAAAACCACATTCCAAACATCGGTTTACATCATAACCACGCTACAACTAATCTAAACATGAGAGGAAAAACAATAGGTTTCAAAAGGGGTATAAACATGACATTTTGTGGGTTCCACAGAATTAAAGCCTATAACACATTATCCTCCACAACATTGTTAATATCCATCTAATAATCATACCTTAACCACTTAACAAAAAATATCCACCAAGTATCACTCAAGGAAAGATCAATCATGCCATTTAATAATTCATTTATTCTTCCATTCATGATCATCCTTAATTATTTTATGAATGTAACTAAGCCATTTGATTTTGCTTTGCCACTATCATGAAAATTACTATCATCTAAATGTGTCATATGTCAGTCAACTTTGTGGGACATGCAAATGCATAATTTAGCTATAAGGTGAAGTCAATAATAATTCATCTTCTCGAAATTATTCCTAATGCATAAAACCACAACTACAACTTATGTCCTTAAAATCGCTAACACAATATTTTTGAACGAAAAACACTTCATGGTCAAGCCAAACCTCTCTTATATCACTAACATCAATTTAAGATATACAGAGTCATTCTTATTTCTACCTAACAATATTTTTATTACGGGCTTTACTGAACTCTTAATCACCTTAGGAGTGGTCGCCACACCACTAGAACATAAGCAAGGCCAAACAAAATAAATCGATTATAGGTCATTGACAGTCTAATCACCAATATCACATTCCAGACAAGTCATTGATCACATTCTGTAGGTATCAACAACCTCTACTAGTTTTTGTCACTTTTCTTTAAAACCCATTATTTTTCCAAGCATTAAGAATTCGTTCACATAAGGAGCTCAATGATAATGTCACTTAGCTAGTCCTCACAAGAAACCCATTATAGTTTCAATAATAGAACTGCACAAAAATTCTAAATACAATCTCAATGGCCGGACCACACAAGGATCCCCAAATAATATCAAATAATCAAACTACACAAGGGTCCATCCATAATATCATTAACAAGAAACTCTCATTACACAAAATACATATCACCTCAATCTTTTATTCATGCAACTTTTTCACTATCTTTTCTCGACATCATATTCTCATATCATCCTCTCAATTTTGATACCATCAATCTCATCAATATAATAGTACCAAAAATAAGTAAGCACTATAGAATTTCCAGTTTCACAATAACAAAAAATCAAATAATCCCATCACATTTATCAACAAAAATAACTTCGTCAATTTTTATCACTTGACAAAAACAATTCACCATAATGACAAAAATCTAGCAACACAAGTTTAGCCAATTATCAAACACAAGCAATCAATAAGGTTACAACTTTCACAAGTCTTTATCTATTAACAATAACTTTATACCTTATTCACCGATACCAATTGAAATTGTCTAGATAACAATTGGATTAAATCTAGTAGTCCAAGATTAGGACGACACGATGGAGAGAAAGAAAGGAAAATGACTTATACATGCCTCATAGCCTTACAAAGATTAGATGTGGGGCCCTACACACCAATCTATGGAACTCTACTTGACATTGCTCTTATTAATAAATACCAATTGGAATCGCCAGATACAAATTGAATTCAAGTAACAACATGTGGGAAAGAAGAATTTGAATTTTCCTAGTATCCTATAGCCTCTCGAAGAAAAGTACAGGCGTCTCCATACCATTCTGCAAGACTCTACTAGACATATTCTTGTATGATAAGATCAATGAACCTAGGACTTTGATACCAACTTTGTCACGACCCAAATGGCCATGAGTGGCACCCACACGAACCTTCCTGTGGGAAAACCGTCTAAATCAAACCATTACCCAATCACTTAGTCAATATTAAAAGGATAGTTTCACAAAACCATCTGAACAATAATAATCTGGAGTTAATCATCAGTAGCGCAAAAACCAAACAATCTACTAACTGAAATTCCAAAGACCTGAAAGTCATTGTATAAGAAGAACTAACAAAGATCATGTCTAAAGAGATATCCCAAAATAAAGTAAATAAAGAATGTTTTATTGCCAGAAAGATAGATAAGAACAAATAAGATGACCCATGGAAGCCTGGAGATGGAGTTCTCACCCTTGGATCAAGATCTGATATCAAAATTTAGAGGTGAGATCATGTATGAGCCTCTAGAACAATTTTTGCCCTCAACAAAAGAAGAGTATATGGTAGTATCAGTACAAACCACTATGTACTGGTAGATACATAGGCCAACTCAACTTAATAACATGTACACAACATAAATCAAATAACAAGTAGACATGCATCATCATATAACAAATTCTAAATGAATCAACAATACAACAATAGCAGGTCAACAGTGCTTACAAACAAGCCACATAACTATCAAGAGGATCAACCATACTGTAAACATACACCAAATCAACACAAGTATGTCATCCACCAAATCAACACAAGTATGTCATCCACCAAATCAACACAAGTATGTACACACATGCTATGGGGCTTATTTTTGCCCAAATAGTCATGACCTGCAGGGATAAATCTGTGTTCATGTACCGTACCAGTGTGGTACCCGATCCAATATAAATATAAATGTATCGGCATGGTACCTGATCCAACATAAATATAAATGTACCGGTGTGGTACCCGATCCAACATAAATATAAATGTACCGGTGTGGTACCCGATCCAATATATATATAAACGTACTGGCGTGGAACCCGATCCAACATAAATATAAACATGTATTCTCAATATCAATTTACACAACCTCACAACATACAACATAATGTACCAAGTTTATAAGTAAACTTAAAGTCATAAGACAATTCCATCAAGTAAATTTTCAATAACCATTTATACGTGCATTAACAATCCAAACATTAACAATTTCAAGCATGTACGAGTACCAATCAACAAGTATCCAATTTAGGAGCATACACACAATTAAGCCGAGTATAAACTCTAATTAAACCGTAAACTACCTCAACTAATGAATCCGAATATAATTAGTCCGCAAGCGCCTTGCCCTTCCTCAAAGTTTTGGAATGTTCAAAATCTATTTCAATATATAATTCCCATAAAAATATGAATCTAATGACATCCGTTTTATAAATTTTATCTCTAAAAACCTGTAATACCCTGGGAAATTTTTTGTTGAAATTTTGTGCATAAATGTGTTGAGTTCTATCTTCTAAAATGAATTATAAATTTTCCGTGCGAAATGTCTTATATTATGACCCACCATTGCGTATATTATCGAATAAGATTTCCAACGATATGTGGATCATCCAAAACGGACACCCGAGCGACTAGTTATGAACATTTCGATCGAACCATGAATAGTAGTGAACAGTAAAACATGCAGGAGAAAGTACTGAGGCCTGGTGTATTTTTTCTTCAACTTTAAATGATCATAACTCCTTGTACATAATGATATGGGTGATCTACTATATATCAACGTAAATCTTTACGAGTCCTGTTTCCGATGAAATTAGTTTCATACAATTTGTCTATCGGAGAAAAACGTTATGGTCGATCTACTTCAGCCTATCAAAAATGAATTTTTAGGTCAACTTCAAATGATCATAACTCCTCGTGCACAATGATATGTGTGAGATACTATATATCAATGGAAATATATGAGAGTCCTCTTTCTAATGAAATTAGTTTCATCCAATTTGGATATCAGAGTAAAACGTTATGGTTGATCTACTTCAGACTATCAAAACAGTCCACCAAAGGACAGATTCGAGAATTAGTTGATTTTTAAGGGCATTTTGGTCATTATGCCTTCACTTCATGGATGACAATTGTCCATTTATACCTATATTAAGCCATAAAATTCATGTTCTTCCATCAAAAACATTGAGAGAACTAAACCCTAGGTCCATTTTGAGCTCCAAATATTTTCCAATTTCACCGTAGAAATTCAAATTTGATCCGATAATTGAACTCATCATCTCGAGACCTTCGAGGAGAACCCATTATTTGTGTGAACAGGACTCCATAATCAATAGGTCAATTTCAAGGTATGTGGGGTTTTTTTTCAACAAGAGCACTCTTTCGTTCTTGTGCCCAAAAGTAATTGTCTTTACGAAGACATAATTTTTACTTGATTATTATGATTTTGAAGTATGAACTCATATTCTATGATGATTATTATGAAATTTTGATGTCTATGATTTTGAAAGATGGATTTACATGTGTGGTGATATAAAGCATGAATCTTGAATGATATTTATCATGATTTTGATATTTGGGTCTTGAACCCTATTTGAAATTGTATCTTTGAGAAAATGTGTGCTATAAGCATGTTGATGTTGAATATTTGAGATGTGTTGAATGATCTGACCTTTTGATCTTAATGGAGTCGCTTTGAACTCGAATGTGAAAAAAATCCACAACGTGTTTGATTATGATAAATGGGTAGCATGATGGATCCCGATGTATACTTAACTATTGATGAAAGTTGTTTTATTGCAGATTATTTTTGAAATGATCTGAGCTAAGTTTGGGAGTACTCTTTAGCACCGAGTGGGAGGTATAAAGTGACCTTACTTCCCTAGAACTACGTGCCCCCGTAGAATGTGAGCCTGAGGCTGACTTATATAGTGCTTACTAGTGTTTTTGGATTGATATTGGAAGTCCTACTCCGATGGAAAGGATAGGATGGCTCTCTCCAACATGGATTAGACGTTGGACTCCATGTGGCTCACATGGTTTATGTCGGTTATAGGATCTCCCACTATGTGTGTTTCCTTGTGTCTATGGTGAACGGTGAAGTAATTTGAAAGTAGAATTGTGAAAGTTATTCTTTCGAAGATTTAAATGATGTTTACATTATGAGAATTGATATTCTTGATGAACTGAAAGTGATTGACAAATTATATGATGACTCACATGTGTTATTATACTTATTTCATCCTCTCATGATTATGATGATTTTCTTTAGGCTATGTGAGTCTTTCATACATCCTGTATATTTCTTATAAATATTTATGATTATGATGTTTATAAAACTGCATACACCCCCATATACTCGGTTCCTTTCCATGGTACTGACCCACATCTTCGGATGTGGGCTACATTTTCTTGGAATGTAGGTTTAGGTGCTCAGTTCCAAGTTCGACAGTGATTCTTTGGGCACACTGTTCTACATCCTCTATCGTGGTAAGTCCTCATGTTCCGAGGACGTGAAGTTTGATGTTGGTTTCACGGAATTGTTTACATTTGATAACTGAGTATGAGTCAGTTGGGGTATGTCTCAATAGCTCGCTGGTTTTATTGATTTTCTTAGAGGCTTGTCAGACTAGTATAGATGTTGGGAGTTGACTAATAAGTCATATTTTGTTATCTTTCTGAAATTCTTTTATTTTTTGAAGATGATTACTCTGTTGATATTTGAGGGTTATTTATGGAAACCCCGTTGATTCGTGTTGAACTGAATGAAAATGGCTCAAAGGGTTAGCTTGGGGCTACTCGTAGCCTCAAGCACCGTGTGATGCTCCGGGATCCATTTTCGGGGTGTTACGAACTTGGTATCAGAGCCTAAGGTTTTAAGGTGTCCTAGGGAGTCTGACAAGCCGCGTTAAGTAGAGTCTTGATCATCGGTGTGTAGCATGCCACATCTATGAGTAAGAGGCTACAAGATGTCTTAGGAAAAAGTGTGATTCTTTTTTTAAGAAGTCTATCGTGCTTAAAGTGTCTCTCTCTGCTATTGATTCGTGTTCTCCTCTTTCAGAAATATGCCTCCACATCGAGAAAGAATAAATAATGATGGTCAGCAACCTTAACCCACTGACCCATTAAATGAAAACTTATCTCATGCTGAATTTCGAGCAGCCTTTCAGGCGCTGGCCCAAGCTGTTACTGCAAATATTTAGGCCAACCCAGCCTCGGTTCCACAGCAGCAGGGAGGTGATTCAGCTGCTGCCAGGATCCGTGAGTTCATGCAGATGAATCCACCAGAATTCTATGGGTCCAAGTCTAATGAGGATCCACGGTTGTTTTTAGAGGAGGTGCGGAAGATTACTCAGGTGATGTATGTATTTGAGGAACATAGTGTGGAGTTGGCTACGTATAGGTTGAAAAACCTTGCTTATGACTGGGTTGTTGCTTGGAGGAAAGGTAGAGGTGAGAGAGCTGTCCCTACGACTTGGCAAGAGTTTCAGGATGCATTCTTGGATAAGTTTTTCCCTTTGGAGATGAGGGAGGCGAAGATGGAAAAGTTTATAAACCTGTGATAGGGCTCTATGACTGTTAGGGAGTACTGTCTAAAGTTCAATCAGTTGGCCAAGTATGCTCCTAACTTAGTAGCTGATTATCGGGCTAGTATAAGTAAGTTTGTGACTGGAGTGTCTCGTTATGTGGTTAAGGAGTGTAGGTCTGCTATGCTGAATAGTGCGATGAATCTTTCTAGGCTGATGACTCATGCCCAGTAGATTAAGGCAGAAAAGATTAAGGAGAAAGATAGAATAAGAGGGAATAAGAAAGCTAGGTCTGAGCAGCACGGACAGGGTCAGACTAGATCTCAGGGAGGGAGTCGCCCTCAGTATCAGGATCGTTCGTCTATGCCAGCACCATCATCTACTAGTGCTCCCGTGCCTAGGGGTTGGTAGGAGCAAGGTAGCAGGTCATATGCATCCAGGTCCCAGTACAGTGCTGGCAGTAAGCCAAATCGTCCCCTGTGTCCTAAGTATGGTAGCGCTTATTCGGGTGAGTGTTGGGGTAAGAAGAGGGGTTGTTTCCAGTATGGTGACATGGGTCACAGAGTGTTGGTTGTTTCCACAGGATGGACAAGGGCGTCGTGACTATCGCCCTCATACCCAGACTCAGACTGTTAGTGCTCCAGTTCCAGCGACTCGCCCAGCCCCAGCTCAGGGTGCCTCTTCTAGCAATGCTGGCGGGCAACGCCAGAATAGATTCTATGCTTTACCATCCCGCTAGGAACAGGAGGACTCTCCCGATGTTGTTACTGGTATGCTTTGTATATTTTAGTTTGATGTGTATGCTTTGTTGGATTCTAGATCCAGTTTCTCATATGTTACACCTTTGATTGCTGTGAATTTGGAAATGAGTCCTGAGATTATTCCTGAGCCTATTCTAGTTTCTACCCTAGTGGATGATTCGATAGTTGCCCAGAAAGTGTATAAAAAGTGTCCTGTTACCGTTCTTCATAGAGTCTTGTTGGCTGATCTGATTGAGTTAGACATGGTAAATTTTGATGTGATTCTGGGTATGGACTGGCTATATTCTTCTTAAGCCTCTATTGATTGTCAGACCCGAATGGTCAAGTTTCATTTTTCGAGTGCATCCGTGTTTGAGTGGTCTGGGAATTCTGTGTCACCCAAGAGTTATTTTATCTCTTTCTTCAAAGCTAGGAAGCTTATTTCAAAGGGGTGTATTTACCATTTGGTTTGAGTCAAAGACACTAAGTCTGAGACTCCAACTCTCCAGTCTGTTAACATCCTCAATGAGTTTTTTGATGTCTTTCTGGATGATCTCCTAGGGATACCTCCTGATAGAGAGATAGAGTTTAGGATTGATCTTCTTCCCGATACTCATCCTATTTCTATTCCTCCTTACCGTATGGCCCCTACAGAACCTAAGGAGTTGAAAGAGCAACTCAAAGATCTACTAGATAAGGGTTTCATAAGGCCCAGTGTTTCTCTTTGGGTCTCTCTTGTGTTGTTTGTGAGAAAGAAAGATGGCTCTTTGCGTATGTCCATTGATTACCTCCAATTGAATAAAGTCACCGTAAAAAATAAGAACCCCCTTCCGAGAATAGATGATTTGTTTGACCAATTGAAAGGTGTAAGTTATTTCTCAAAGATATACCTTCGTTCCGGCTATCATCAACTCAAAGTTAGGGAGTGTGACATCCCAAAAACCGCTTTCCAAATTTTTTATGGCCATTTTGAGTTTCTTGTTATGTCTTTTGAGTTAAATAATTCCCCAGCAGCTTTCATGGACCTCATGAATCAAGTGTTCAGACCATATCTGGATATGTTTATCATAGTGTTCATCGATGATATACTGGTGTACTCCCGTAGTGAGGATGAACATTCTGATCATCTCCGAACTGTCTTGCAAACCCTTAGAGATCACAAGTTGTTTGCCAAGTTCAGTAAGTGTGAGTTTTGGCTAAGGTCAGTTGCTTTTCTGGGTCATATCATTTCTTCCGAGGGTATTAGAGTTGATCCCCAAAAGATCAAAGCTGTTAGAAATTGGCGTAGACCTATTTCTCCGACTGATATCCGAAGTTTCTTGGGTTTAGCTGGCTATTACCACCATTTTGTTGAGGGTTTCTCCTTTATAGCGTCTCCTATGACTCCGTTGACCAAAAAAGAAAGTGAAGTTCTTGTGGTCCGAATCTTGTGAGAAGAGTTTTCAGGAGTTGAAGACTCGACTCACTTCAGCCCCTGTTTTGACTTTGCCTGATGGTGTTGATGGTTTTGTGGTGTACTATGATGCTTTGAGAGTTGGGTTGGGTTGCGTATTGATGCAGAAGGGTAAGGTGATAGTTTATGCTTCTAGACAGTTGAAACCCCATGAGAAAAATTACCCCACCCATGACCTTGAGTTGGCTGCTGTTGTGTTTGCTTTGAAAATCTGGAGACATTATTTGTATGGTGTCCATGTTGATGTTTTCACTTATCATAAGAGTCTGCAGTATGAGTTTACCCAGAGAGAATTGAATCTTAGGTAGAGACGATGGTTAGAATTATTAAAGGACTATGATATGAGTGTGCTGTACCATCCGGGCAACGCCAATGTCTTGGCGGATGCCCTAAGTAGAGTGTCCATGGGTAGTGTTTCGCATGTGGTAGAAGGTAAGAAAGAGTTGGCTCGTGATGTACATCGTTTGGCTAGATTGGGGGTTAAATTGTTTGACTCTGCTGAAGGTAGTATAGGGGTTCAGAGTAGTTCCGAATCCTCCTTGGTTTCGGAAGTGAAGGAAAAGCAATACTTAGATGCTAGTTTGGTCAGACTGAAGGAGTCAGTCAAGGACCAAAAAGTAAAGGTTTTCTCGCAAGAGGGAGATGGTGTGTTAAGATTGCAGGGTAGATTGTGTGTCCCGAATGTTGATGATCTGAGACAAAAGATTATGGCTGAGGCTCACGGGGTGCGATATTCTATTCATCCTGGTGCCACCAAGATGTACCGAGACTTGCGAGAAATCTATTGGTGGAGTGGCTTGAAGAAAGATATAGCAACGTTTATAGCTAAGTGTACAACATGCCAACAGGTTAAGGTTGAACACCAAAGACCTGGTGGTATGATGCAAGAGTTTAGTATACCCACCTGGAAGTGGGAAGAGATAACTATGGACTTCATGATTGGTTTACCTCCTTCCCGACACCATCATGATTCCATTTGGGTTGTGGTTGATAGATTGACTAAGTCTGCTCATTTATTACCTGTTCATACTTTATATACTGCTGAGGATTATGCTAGATTCTATATCCGAGAGCTAGTCAGACTGCATGGAGTTCCCTTGTCTATCATTTCAGATAGGGGTACTCAGTTCACTTCGCAATTTTGGAAAGCTTTTCAGAAGGGCCTTGGTACCCAAGTGCTTTTGAGTTTTGCTTATCATCCGCAGACCGATGGTCAGGCTGAGCGGACCATCTAGATCTTAGAGGATATGTTGAGAGCTTATGCACTTGACTTTAAGGGAAGTTGGGATGATCACTTACCGTTGATAGAATTTTCTTTTAATAACAACTTTCACTCTAGTATTGGCATGGCTCCGTTGGAAGCCTTGTATGGGAGGAAGCATAGATCACCCATAGGTTGGTTCGAGGTGGGTGAAACGGCTGTGAGTGGTCCTGATTTGGTATTTGAGGCTATGGAAAAATTTAAGTTGATTAGGGAAAGGTTGAAAACTGCGCAGAGTCGTCAGAAATCATATGCGGATGTTAGAAGAAGAGACCTTGAGTTTAAAATCTAATAGGACTCAATCGGAAAGGACTATATCATGTATATTCTAAACTTTTTGCACTTGAATCAGCCCAATAATTGGACATGCCTGAGAACATCAGAGTAAAGAAAGAATTTGGGATAACTTTACTTTCATATAGGCGACACCATAGCATGAATTAGAGCATGAAAGAGGAACATTCTGACTCTATTGTACGAACAAGAACATGAAGAAAGAGATATTCCTAAATGCATAGTAGCCTCCTACTTATAAGTGTGGCGTGCTACACACCCATACACAAGACTCTACTCGACCTGATTTCGCAGACACCCTGGGACCATGAACCGTGCTTTGATACCAAGTTTTTCACAACCCAAACAGGAACCCTGGCCGTGACGTGCATTTCGAACCATAAAGGCCCGAAACACCCCTATGTGTCTGATAATCATGCACATAATTCATGACAAAAGAAATGCAAAAGATACACAATATAACAGAAATATAGACAAGAATCATATGAAGACGGAAATGGGGAATAGTGTCCAACAATCTAAATCAACATCTCTAAAACCGTCTGCAAAATCTCTACTACATGACTGAAACAATGTCTATTTGAAAACTGGGACAAGGCCCCCAGCATACCCAAAACTAATAAATGATAAATGAAATAGCAGACGTCCGACCTTCCGAAATATAGAAGGCTCACCACTTGATTCTGTAATCTATCAGAAGAAATGTACTGGTTATCTGGACCCCTAGACTGTGCCTTTGAACCTGGGAGGGAAGGGGGTCAATACAAAAGTACTGGTACGCAAAGAAATCAAAACAGAAGTATATTATTTTTACACAATATAGGTGAAAGCCATTATAAAGCAGTTTCATATCAAATCATTTGAAAACACATGGGCATAATGTAATTATTTTCAATAACAATGAAATGTAGTTGAGCTAGGTTGAATACCCTACAAAATTTACACCAGCTGTCAAACCCCGGTTGCCGTCGAGATTAGAGTATATGTGAGGGGAAGACACAAAAGATCACATAGCATGATGTCTTGACCCAATGGTAGAGCCCAAGATCACTTAGTTCGAGCTCCTACCTATAATCCCAATTTGGGAATGACATAAAGTCAAGTATTCAAGATCACTTAGCCTGGTACAAATTCTCGTGTCGGCAAACATGGTTTCCAGAGATGAGCCCTTACACTTAAACGCCTTCTTCGGGCATCCACCTATCTCATGTAAAATCAATGCATTCAAATTTCATCTGATTCAATCACATATCATATTCTATAGGGTATCGTCTTACCCGACTTGCAAGCAATCAATATCACATTATTCTTCTCATACAACCATTGTATTCAACATGTTTCAACGCAAATAACCCTCTCGTTTTCAAGTCAAAATCATATCAATTCTCGAAACTTTTCATGTCATCATTTTCAAGATGTTTTCAAACAATTTACATCATATGCACATTCAAAACAAATTCACATCAAGAGAGGGATTTCATATAATTCATGCTCTCAAAATATCATCTTTTCAAAATACACGCATATACATATATAATATGTCAAATCGTTCGGAAGTAGGCCTAAAGACCAAATTCAATATTATAGAAGCGTTCAAAACATAATTATATTCGTAGTTTCAAAACCCCCATTTGTTAAGCATGAATTTAAAGACACATGAGATTTTTGGATAACTCCACATACCTCTATATGTGAATATGATAGGTGCTTCTTGATGCCTACGTTTTGGGGATTCTAAATATGTAATGGGTTTCAAAATCCCATGGCTAAATCTGGAGTTGATTGGGTTTTTATTTTGAAACCCTAAGGAGTGTTCTTGAGATAATTTGATGAATATGATAATATTTTGGTGTTTGAGGGATTAAATCCTGTGTTCGTGGTATATATAGGGTGAAGGATGACCAAAATACCCCTAAGGAACAATTAAGGTCAAATCTGTCCTTCAATTACAGTTTGATAGGGTGGAATAAATTGATTATAACATTTTACACATAGACTCAAATTTGATGAAACCAACTGCATTTGAAAGAGGACTCAAAGATATTTCGTTTGATATATTATAGCTCACACAGTTCATTATATACAGAGAGTTATGATCATTTGAAGTTGACCCTGAAATGCTAAAAACTGGGCAAGAAGGCTATGCGTTTTGCTATTGTTTTGAAATCCAAATGCACCCTTATGTGTTTTGAAAAATTCCAAAACTTATCCGAGATGTACTATGAGATTTCCCCATCGTAACGCAACTTGAAATCTAAAAACGGATGTCGAAAAGGTTAAAAAGTTGTATCCCGAAGATTGCCAGCTAAAATGACTCTAAGTCCTCATTGCACTTAGAAAAATTTTCAAGTTTTTAAGTCTAAGGGCACTCTATTAAAGGCTAATTCATGCTCGACTTTTACGGGGTGTTACATTGTCTCCCCCTTGGGATCATTCGTCCTCAAATGATGGGTAGGAACTTGTTGAAGGCTTAAAGATATGGAATAACGCGGACACGACATGTCATCTAATAAAATTACACTGATCTGAAACATGACCATATGGCTGGAACTACTGATATTCTGAATTCTTATATCGGACACGCATATCTGATGCATGGAATACACGACTGAAGCTATTCATAAGCTGAATTCTCATAATGAACATGCAAATCTGATGCATGGATCTGTGAGTGAGTTGTTCTCATGAACGCAAGACTAAATACATTGATAAGCTGAACTTTTTCTATTGAACATACATTTCTTATGCACACATCTCTGACTGGACTAACATATGAATGTATGACTGATTACACAATGATAACTGGTGTAAGGTTTGTAATAAGAATCTATGCATGCAACTGAATGAGGTATCTCCCCCTTGGGATCCTATGTCCCTCTATGAATGCTCAATTCACTAAGATATTCGGGGAACTGAGGCGATGCACAGGGCACCTACGAATTGAATCATAACTGAACCCCTGGAATCTGAATCTAACACATGACACATGAACTGATCTATTCTCACAATTACTAGTATACTCTATCTTGGAATAGTAGCATGTCTGATATTTCGGGTAGCATGAATAAATTAAAAGACGAGAAAACAAGCCATGCGAATCTACTTGTTAAACTGACTTACTGACTATACAGACTTAATTATGGTGGACCTTCATACTTAACTTGAGTATTCTCTTCAACACTCTCTCTAAGGAAGTTCTAGAAGTAATAGGGAGCCATGAATCTTGGGTATGGATTACACAAGACACCCACTAAGGAATCATCACAATGACACCACTTTGTAGTCTAGTATATAGACATATAACTCCTAAATTAGGATAGAATTACCAGACCTTTGGCAATACAACTTCTTACTTTCAAGCTTAGCACACTTCTCGTATATCCCTTAACTATATTATTCCCTATAAATATCATATTCATTCAATTCAGCTAAAAATTCTCATATGAGCATTGATAATTTTTTTCTTTTCTACTAATGTCTAAAATAGCTTAATCCTTACACCGATATCAAGCCTAACTCTAAATCACAAAAATACAACATGCTACACCACGCTATTATTCTAAACCATATGATTTCACCTTCTATACCTATTTTAAAAATCACATCCTAAGTATAACATGCCTTACCACTTCAATGACTACTCTGAACTCTTAATATGAAGTCACTAATGCGTATGGCGACCTTCCACTATAATCCCAAAACGTCATTCTAGCCTTATTTATAACATGTTAGCTTCAAGGCAAACACCCATAAATACATACTTCACATAGTTTCTAAACTATTATCAATATAACTCCCACGCGCTAACCTAAAAACATACACACACAAAGTTTTCCACTAACCATCACATGTATCAAAGACTTGGCCCCAAATGTTACTTCATACTTATGGCCGTATCTAAACAAGCATACTATGATCTTCCATCAACAAGAACATTTACATCATCACCACTATCATTGCATAGGGCGGGTCACAAAAAGGTTAAAACATAAGACCCTGGAACATGAAAAGATTATTATACGGGACTGAGCACACTATAAATAGTGAGTACTGTGTCATGAGTTGCATCACCTCAACAAGAGTTCATAACATAAGGCATGTGATTTCAACTACTTGAATGAACTAGAACTCATTATCTTGGAACTTGAAGAGTACGTGACTCTCTATCATATGCAGGAATAATGAACTACTATCACAGAACTGGATTGTAAGGCATGAGTAAGCATCCAAATAACAAAAATAATACTGAGGAAGGAATGGGTTGAGATTCACCCTCACTTTCTGATGTTCTAAATCATACTACATCATTACTAGAATATGAGAGCCTTACTTGGTCATTCGTTCTATTATCTCCCCCTTAGCTTCAAGTCATCATCTAGAGTTTGGGAGATCCATTACCAGATTCTAACTGAACTACACTTACTGCACTCTAGGGTCTAAAAGAAAAAAAAATGACAATACATGCATATCGTAGACTTAACCCGAATGACTACCTTCTGGGATACATTCTATCTTTCCAAAGCCACCAATAATCATAGTATAATGCTTGCACACTTATTTCAATCGGTTCAACCTACAAAACTCAAACTTAGATTCTAACACTTAACATGGCTATTTAGATCACCATATACCATGTAACTAGTCTTTCTCCACTTAACAATTCAATGGTACCACTAGCCACACAAATTATGTAATAGTCCTAGAAAAATATGACGCAACCTCATATCACCTTAGCATACTTCTACACCATACCTATAACATTATACTTCATTACGAATCAATTTAAACTCAAGCCATTTCATACACCGTTCAAGCCTATTAGATCACTTTCATATAACTAACATCATTGATCAAGGAAATCATCACATCCACCTTTATGAACTTCAACCGTTCAAACTTAATGTCTAGTGCTAAACATGATTTTACAACCCAACCTTACGCATGATTCTCACTTGGAAATCATGAAATAAACATCAAGAAACACTAGTACACTAGAACTTCATAACAACAATAATCGACCTTGACCTTCTTCCTTATCATAACTCATTAGCACGTACTATTTCAACACATCAAGCCTACTAATATTTATTCCCACAAACATACATTATTAATCTCATGCCACTATTCTTACATCCACATCCTACAGTAGATTCAATCCAATGGTCTAGCATCAAACATATACCACCAATGACGAGGGCAACATAATAAACTAATCCATCAAATTGGAACATTCTATCCCAAATACTTCAAAATCTGCTACATACCTTCTCATAAGTAGTACTAGTTTACAACTACCAATAAAAGAAGGTCAAGGGGTAAGGTCACATAATAGACATGATCAACCTTAATCTTATATTATAGCCCCATACAATGTTTTCTACTTATACGGATTTCTCACCTCATACTTACTCACTCAATCATACATTTAGACTTCCTTCAAATTCCTCAAACAACCATGAGTCTATAACCATAACTTACTTGCTAATATAGCCATTTTTACATTCAAGCAACCAACAAATCACCCTGACTAACAACTCCTTCTCTACCTTATACTAAACGAACTCATAAGGATGAATTACCTCTTTACCAACTCAATCTCACGCAAACAGATTCAGCCATACATATATTAAACCAACGAAAGAACAACAATTTGGACAACAAGTTGCTAGTGAATCAAAACAGGCCTCACACGGCTTCACTAGAATTTGGTTTTGTATTTTGAACAAGAAAATAAGATGGATGACAAGGCAACTATGCTAGTGAATTTAAAGAGCCCCACACGGCTTCACTAGACTTAAAATTTTTTTTTTTCAAAAACACCATGATAACAAGATTACATATTACAAGGGACAGAAAATTGACACATAATATTTAATGGTCTAAGAATATACATATTATTTTGTATAAATAAAAATCCGAGTAAAACACTTCCTTCATGGATTACCATACCATCCACACACGCTGCTAGCTACCACATTGGTTTATCACTATAAAGGGGTAAATAATCCTCATACATCGATTATTCAACTGAAATATTCATTTACATAAAAGCACCCTCACTCTGACTTCTAACTTTGTGACTTTACATCACCAACTTCTTGGTCCAATATCACTACCAATAGGTCATGACAACAGAACTTTAACTTATGCTACTATTCGGGTAGAAATACAGTTCCAACATTCTGCTATACATTATCCACATCTGTAACAAGATTTTAAGAGGGAAAAGATACACTTAATACATTAAGCTGGAATGCATGATTCCATCAGGTTCAATATTTACATCAGAATCAACACATATTGATGCACTAAAAGACTCCTATCGAGTCTTTGCTCACTTTTTAAAATCTTATAGGACTCAATCGGAAAGGACTATATCATGTATATTCTAAACTTTTTGCACTTGAATCAGCCCAATAATTGGACATGCCTGAGAATATCAGAGTAAAGAAAGAATTTGGGATAACTTTACTTTCATATAGGCGACACCATAGCATGAATTAGAGCATGAAAGAGGAACATTCTGACTCTATTGTACGAACAAGAACATGAAGAAAGAGATATTCCTAAATGCATAGTAGCCTCCTACTTATAAGTGTGGCGTGCTACACACCCATACACAAGACTCTACTCGACCTGATTTCGCAGACACCCTGGGACCATGAACCGTGCTTTGATACCAAGTTTTTCACGACCCGAACAAGAACCCTGGCTGTGACGTGCATTTCGAACCATAAAGGCCCGAAACACCCCTATGTGTCTGATAATCATGCACATAATTCATGACAAAAGAAATGCAGAAGATACACAATATAACAGAAATATAGACAAGAATCATATGAAAATGAAAATGGGGAATAGTGTCCCACAATCTAAATCAACATCTCTAAAATCGTCTACGAAATCTCTACTACATGACTGAAATAATATCTATCTAAAAACTGGGACAAGGCCCCCAGCAGACCCAAAACCAATAAATGATAAATGAAATAGCAGACGTCAGGCTTTCCAAAATATAGAAGGCTTACCACTTGATTCTGTGATCTGTCGGAAGAAATTTACTAGTCATCTGGACCCCTAGACTGTGCCTCCAAACCTGGGAGGGAAGGGGGTCAATAAAAAAGTATAGGTGCACAGAGAAATCAAAATAGAAGTATAATATTTTTACACAATATAGGTGACAGCCATTATAAAGCAATTTCATATCAAATCATTTGAAAACACATGAGCATTATGTGATTGTTTTCAATAATAATGAAATGTAGCTGAGCTAGGTGGAATACCCTACATAATTTACACCAACTGTCGAATCCCGATTGCCGCCGAGATTAGAGTATACGTGAGGAGAAGAAACACAAGATCACACAGCATGGTGTCTCGACCCAATGGTAGTGCCCAAGATCACTTAGCCCGGGCTCCTACCTATAATCTCCATTTGGGAATGACATAAAGTCAAGTACTCAAGATCACTTAGCCTGGTACCAAATTCCCGTGTCGGCAAACACAGTTTCCAGCGTTGAGCCCTTACATTCAAACACCTTCTTTGGGCATCCACCTATCTCATGTAAAATCAATGCATTCAAATTTCATCTGATTCAATCACATATCATATTCTGTAGGGTATCGTCATACCCGACTTGCAAGCCATCAATATCACATCATTCTTCTCATTCAACCATTGTATTCAACATGTTTCAACACAAATAACCCTCTTGTTTTCAAGTCAAAATCATATCAATTCTCAAAATATTTCATGTTATGTTTTTCAAGATGTTTCCAAACAATTTACATCATATGCACATTCAAAATAAATTCACATCAAGAGAGGGATTTCATATAATTCAAGCTCTCAAAATATCACCTTTTCAAAACACACGCATATACATATACAATATGTCAAATCGTTCGCAAGTAAGCCTAAAGACCAAATTCAATATTATAGAAACGCTCAAAACATAATTATATTCGTAGTTTCAAAACCCCCATTTGTAAAACATGAATTTAAAGACCCATGAGATTTTTGGATAACCTCACGTACCTCTATATGCGAATATGATAGGATCTTCTTGATGCCTACGTTCTGGGGATTCCAATTATGTAATTAGTTTCAAAAACCCATGGCTAAATCTTGAGTTAATTGGGTTTTTATTTTGAAACCCTAAGTAGTATTCTTGAGATAATTTGATGAATATAATAATATTTTGGTGTTTGAGGGATTAAATCCTATATTGGTGGTATATATAGGGGTGGAGGATGACCAAAATACCCCTAAGGAACAATTAAGGTCAAATCTGTCCCTCAGTTGACAGTTTGATGGGCTAGAGTAAATAGATTATAACTTTTTACTCATAGACTCAAATTGGATGAAACCAACTAAATTTGAAAGAGGACTCAAATATATTTCGTTTGATATATTATAGCTCACACAGTTCATCATATATAGGGAGTTATGAGCATTTGAATTTGACCCTAAAATGCTGAATACTGGGCAAGAAGGCTATGCGTTTTGCTACTGTTTTGAAATCCAAACGCAGCCTTATGTGTTCCAAAAAATTCCGAAACTTATCCAAGATGTACTATGAGCTTTCCCGATCATAACGCAACTTGAAAATCTAAAAACAGATGTCGGGAAGGTTGAAAAGTTGTATCCCAAAGATTGCCAGCTAAAATGACTCTAAGTTCTCATTGCACTTTGAAAAATTTTCAAGTTTTTAAGTCTAAGGGCACTCTATTAAAGGCTAATGCATGCACGAATTTTATGGGGTGTTACACAAATTTTGCCATTCTCTTTGTAATTAATAGTATTTGCATAAAATGTGGATAAATTGATGTAGCTCTGGTGATTTGAATACAATGATGAATGAATTGTGTTAAAAAATAGATGTTGGACTTAATGCAACCTCAAAAGCTATCTCATGAGTAAAAGATTATGTAACACCCCATAAAATCCTTACGGATGTTAACTTCTAGCAGTATAATCAAGCAGTTGAAAAGACTAGAAATTTTTTAAGTGTCAAAGCGACTTAGTCTCATTTTTAACTCTCAATCTTTGAAAATTTTATTTTCGACCTTCCTGACATCCACTTTTTTATTTTCAAGTTGCATTACGATCGGGCAAGCTCATAGTACATCTCGGGCAAGTTTTGGAATTTTTCAAATAGCTTAAGGGGGTGTTTGGATCTCCAAACAAATAGCAAAAGGTTATAAGCCTGTGCAGCCTCACTTAGACCACCGTTCTAAGTAGGGCACTGCCCAGGATAGACCGGGGTTCTAAACAGGGCGCCGCTTAGGCTATACTGAGGGTCCATGCAGGGCGCCGCCTTGGGTATAGCCTTGGGCCAAAATCTGCACATCTAGCTCCATCTTTTAGGGGGAAAATGGGCATTTCCCATTCCCCAATAACCTTAAACACAGGATTAAATCTGAAATGTGCAAAAATTTACCCACCTTCATCAAATTACTCCAAGAACATTCATAAGGGTTTCAAACTAAAAACTCAAGTAACTCAAGATTCAACCGTGGGTTTTCAAAACAAATTGGAGATTTGGAATCCCCAAGCCGTAGGCATCAAGAATCATCCTTTAATTTCCTAAATAGAGGTACTTGGGATTTATCCTAAAACTACATGGGCTTGTTGAAACCACTCAATTATTATTTAAAGATCATCAAGCATGAATTTATTAAAGGGGTTTCGAAATTCATGATTTTAGTATTATTTATGCATGTTTAATGATATTGTTGCTTTGGCCTTTAGGCCTTATCCCCTTAATTGATTTACACATATAAGTATATGTATGAAACTTGAAATTGAACATTTGTTTAAGAGCACAAATAATGAAAATCCCTCTCTTATGATAACCTTATGTTTATGATCTTATGGTGATTGATTGAAATGCATGATTTATGGCTTGAAAATAGCTTACTCAATATCCATAGTATTTTGAGAATGATTTAGAGATTTAAGAGAGGGAGTTTGTTGATGTAAATATATTTTGTTAAAAGAGTAAGATTTGCATGAGATTAAGAGCTTTGACATGACCACCTTGCATCATTGAAAGTTTGACAAAGAAAGTTGCATACATGTGTTTACATGAGTCTTCTTAAGAGAATTGTTCAAATGGTGGTCCTGAATTCTACGATTTGAGAACAGAGATATAAATTGCTAAATGGCTCAGATAATGTGACTTGTAAGTCAATGGTATGACGATACCACAAGTATGTATGCAATAACAGAGTATGTTTTTAGAATATCTTTTCAGAGAATGAATGTTTTAAAGAGTTAAAACTGGGCTTAAAGAGGGTTAGGTGGTTACCCAAAGAAGGCTTGAGTTCAAGTAAATCTTATCCTAAAACCATGATTTGCCGATCCAAGTATATTATGTGTACACTGGCGACGACCGTGTGGTGTAGTAGATATAGAGATTGCGACCCTTGCGGCTTACTTGGGTTGGAGGCTTTGCTGCCGAGTTAATGATAGATCCCATATAGCCCATGGGATTCTAGATTGTAGGGTATACCACCTAGCGCAGAAGTAACATAAAGAGTGTCACAGAGTTCAAATGATTTCTTAGAATTTTTTGAAAATACCTATGTGATTTCTTACTATGTGATCTGTTTATGAACTCTTTTAAGTATCACTCATATATATTGAATATTAATGATTATTTTGGCTTTACTCTACATACCAGTTCTTTGTATTGACCCCCTTCCATACCTCTCAGGTTTTGAGGCAAGTCTAGGGGTCGTGATAAGCAGCAGATATTTTGGACAATAGAATAGTGTTTAGTGGTGAGCCTTATATATTATAGAAGGCCTAATGTCTTACAGTTATTTATTTCTATAGTTTTGATCTACTGGGGCCTTGTCCCAGATTTTAGACAGTATTGTTTTGAGATATAATAGAGATTTTGTAGACTGATTCAGATTTTATTTAGATGTTGTTGAATTGTAGTTTTCATCATTATCTTGAATTCAGAATTGACCATGATTCCATTGTATGTTTAGTTCTGCATCTTCTTTATTTATATGAATGTTTTGCATGACTACCAGATAGAAAGGGGTGTCTGAGCCTGCATGGTTTGGGATGGTCGTCACAGCCAGGGCCTCAGTTCGAGTCGTGATAAACTTGGTATCAGAGCAGGGTTCATGGTCCCAGGGGGTCCGCAAAATTACATAGGGTAGAGTTTTATTTTTGTGTGTGTAGCACACCATACTTATAAGTAGAAGGCTACTAGGTGTTTAGGAATGTATCTCTTTTGTCATGTTGTAGTTTGTTCTATGGAGTCAGAATGTTTCTCTTACATTCTCTAATTCGTGCTATGGTGTAGCCCATACGGAGTAAAGTCATCCCAATTATTTTCTTAGTTTGATGTGCTCAGATATGTCTCATTAATGGGGTGATTCAAGTGCAGAAGGTTAGAGTCTAAAAAGTATGGTCCTTTTTGGTTAAGCCATATAAGAGTTTAAATTTATGAAATGACCTTAGAAGAGTCCGTTAGTGCTCCAAGGTGTATTAATTCTAGTGTGAACTTTTTTTTTTTGATGAAATCATGCTTTTCAGCCTGCAGTATTAGGTGTATTCATTCCCTTTCAAAATTTATGTTGCAGACATCATGCTTTAGGGGCAATGATGTGTAGCAGAATGGTGTCATGACCTATTTGTAGTGATATTGGATCAAGAAGTTTGTGATGTGAAGTCGTAAGGTTAGAAATCAGAGTGAGGGTGACTTTTGTGTAGATAAATGTGTTTAGTTCAATAACTGATGTTTGAGAATGATTTACCATTTTATAGTGATAGACTAATGTGGTAGCTTGTAGCATGTGTGGATTATATGGTAGTCTGTGGGGGAAGTGTTTGACTCAGATTTGTTTTTATTTATACAGAGTAAGATGTGTATTCTTAGATCATTAAATATTATGTGTCAAGTTTCTATCTCTTGTAATGTTGTTGAAACTGAAATTCTAGTGAAGCCGGGTGGGACTCTTTCGATTCACTAGAAAAGTTGCCTTGTCGTTCCTCTCATTTCTTGTTCAATACATAAAATCAAAGTCTAGTGGAGCCGTGTGGGTCCTATTTCCATTCACTAGTAACTTGTTGTTCATCTTGTGTTGGTTGAATATATGTGTTGCTGAATCTTTTTGCATGATATTGAGTTGGTAATGAAGTGATACGTCCTAGTATGTTAGTTTAGTAGAAGGTATAGAAGGAGTTATTAGTCAAGGGGAATTGTTGTTTTCTTGAAGTATGAAAATGGCTACATGAGGCAGAAAGATATAATTATAGACTCATGGTTGTTTGTGGAATTTGAAGGCAGTCTAAATATACGCTTGGGTAAGTAAGTGTGATGTGAGAAAGTTGTATAAGTAGGTAAGATTGTATGGGTTTATAATATAAGATTAAGGTTGACCATGTCTATTATGTGAGTTTACCCCCCCCCCCCCTCGACCCTCTTTTCGTTGGTAGTTGTAAACTAGTACTACTTGTGAGAAGGTATGTAGTAGATTTTTTAGGTATTTGGATAGAATGTCCCAAGTTGTTGGACTAGTATATTATGTTACATTCTTCATTGGTGGTAGATGGTTGATGTTAGACTATAGGCTTGAATTTAATGTAGAATGTGGATGTAAGAAAAGTGGCTTAAGATTAATGAGGTATGTTTTGTGAGAATTGTATGTAAGGTTGGGTTGTAAACCATGTTTAGCACTAGACTTTAAGTTTGAATAGTGGATGGCCATGAAGGTAGATGTGTTGATTTCTTGGTTAATAATACTAGTTTTATGGAAGCGATCTAATAGGCTTGAATAGTGCATGGAAGAGCTTAAGTTTATTTGATTTGTAATGAAGTATGATGTTGTATGTATGAAGTAGAAGTATGCCTAAGGTGATATGGAGTTGCGGCATTTTCTAAGACTATTACATGTTGCATGTGGCTAGTGGTACCATTTAGTTTCTAAGTGGAGAACGACTAGTTAGATGGTATATCATGTTCTAAATAGCCTAGATAAGGAGTTTTGATTGATAATGTTGAGCCTTTTTATATGACCTTGATTCTCATAGTAGAGAGATATAAGTTTAGAGTCACGATATTGTAGGCTATGTCGGAAGTAGTATGATTTATCAAAGGCGTGGTGATATCTATGTTAAGTGTTAGAATGAAAGTTTGAATTTTAAAGGTTGGACCAACAAAAATAAGAGTGAAATGCTTAAGGGTGTGCACTCCGACTATGGGGGTAGTCATGAAGATTCGAAGTTAGTAAGTGTTCAAGTATTATATGATGTCTATTGCGGGGCAATAGAAATATAGAGTGTGTCTCTAAAGGTATATGATTAACAGTGGGTTTTCCACTTTTAGGTGTAGTCATTAGGGTTAAGTTCTATGATATGCATGTATGGTCGTTTTCCAGACCCTAGAGTGCAGTAAGTGTAGTTCAGTTATAGTCTAGTAAGGGATCTCTCAAACTTAAGATGATGGCTTGAAGCTAAGGGGGAGATGATAGAAAGAATAAACAAGTCAGGCTCTCAGACTCTAGTAGTGATGTCCATATGATATAGAACATCAGAAAGTGAGGGTGAGACTCAATGAATTCTTATCTCAGTGTTTTTCAAGTATCCCAATTTTTACTCATGCCTTAAATTTAAGTTCCATGATCATAGTTCATGCTCGTGCTTATGATAGAGAGGTATGTACTCTTCTAGTCCTAAAATGAGGAGTTCCAGTTCATTCAGCAGTCAGAATCACTTTCCGTATGTTATGAATTCCAAAAATTCAGGTCATGTTGTTCATGACTCTTGTGCACATGTGATCCGCTTAACGATCAGTGAAAAATTCAGATTTATATCCGGTACGTCCTCAGATTAGATCTCTTTAATGAGTCCATGCTGTAAGTTCTCTATTCCTCACGCATCAGTAGGGTATCAAGTTATGCTTAGTACTCCCCTCATGTTCCGGATTTTGGTATTCCAATTTTTCAGTGACCTTTTTCCTTAGGTCGGGATAGTGATGATGAATAGTTGTCTAGATGGGAAGGTGTAATACCCCATAGAATCCTAAGTCCGAAATTCAGCTCGTTTAGCTCTTAAATCTCTTTAAAAGATTTAACACTTAGAAAATTTTGGCAAGTATTCCAACACTTAGCCTATTTCAAACCTCCGAATTTCAAGGATTTATTTGATGACCTTTCCGGCCTCCGTTTTGGGATTTTCAAGTTGTGTTGTGATTGGGGAAGTCAAGAGTAAATCCCAGGTATGTTTCAAAATTTTTGTAATAGAGTAAGGGCACGTTTGGGTGCCCAAAACAGTGGCACCATGCGATTAGCATGCGTCACATGCTCTATAGCATGCTCCAGAAATTTTCAGTATTTTAGGGTCAAAGTCAAACGATCATAAATTCCTATATATATTTAACTGTGATAGCTACTATATATTAATGGAAATCTCCTTGAGTCCTGTTTCCAGTGTAATTGGTTTCATCCAATTTGAACATCGGAGTAAAAAGTTATGATCAATTTACTTCAGCCTATCAGACAGTCAACAGAGGGACAACTGCATCTTTCTCTCTTTCTTTAGGGGTATTTTGGTCATCTTCGACCCTTATATATACCCCTTAACACCGAATTAAGCCTCATTTTTAGAAAAATATACTTCTTTTCTCTAATATCTCTCAAGAACAATAAGAGGGGTTTTTAATTGAGGATCCAAATTCAAGAATTTTCTCTGTCAATCTTCGTAAAATCAAGAATTAAGGTATGCGTAGTGTTCATCCATGGATTTCATTCATCCATGGAGCTCAAGAATCAAGTTTTAAATTATGTATTTTGAATACTTTGTTGTAGTATGATTATGTTCATGTTGATGGTTGTTGTATGGTTTCAAGTTGGGACTTTTATGTATTTTCATGAATCTATGTTAGTATGTAAGTTGAAATCTATGAAATTAGTTGTTTATGATATCTATATTGTTGGATGTTGATAATCAAGTTGTTGATGTTGAATGATTCCCAAGTTGGAGTCTTTATGTGTTATTATGAATCTATGACACCATGTTAGTTGGAAACATGTAAAACTTGCTTGTTCATGATGTAAAATCTTATGGTTTCACCTATGCCTAAATTGTGCATGCAAGGTGTTAGATGAAATGCCTAGAATAATAATATAATCATGTTTTCATGACTTAAGAGTACCAAGTAACAATTCCATGCTCTATGCTTTATGATTCTATATGAATTCCATGTTATTGATGTATTGTGGCGGTGATATGTAGTGAACATGATGTTGAAGTTAAGAAAGTACTTCCATGTTGAATGTATCCCCTCCAACGTATGAAATGTTGAGAACCATGTGTAGTATTGAATCCCCTACTTATGATATTGTGAATTATAGACTCTATTCCTATGAACAAGTCAGCCATGTGTGTCAGTTTCTTTCCATCGAGTACTAGGGGTACTTGTACCCAAAAAATATAGTTGTGTGCCTAGAGCCATGTCATGTTTTCACGGCATACACAGTCAAGCCATGTTCCATAAAACTCAATCAGTCATGTGACTTAGGAAAAATGCAGTAACTCAGTATTCTCAGAAATCTCATGAACACAGTCAGTCGTAAGTAGTATTTCGTCAGTCATCGGAACTCAGTAACTCAGTTCAGTATTCATGTTCAGTTTCTATTCAAATGGGAGTAGGATTCAGCACTGAGCGAACCCCAGGATGGGGATCCACACTGCCAGATTGAGGGTGAGATTCCTAGAAGCAATCCTTGCGTTCCAGAACTATGTAGCCAGCATAGGTTGAGACATCAACACTACTAACTTTAGAGTTGATAAGGTAGATACCCGCCGTTCTCTTATAGGGACACTTCCAGATTTGAGGGTCACTCATAGCTTGTCTTTACCCGTGGCATGGTATTGTCACCCTTCCAATCAGGGTATAGATTAGGCCCTGATTTAGCTATTGAAGTACATTCAGGGCATGTCGGTTAGATGAATTCTCCCACAGTAACATTTTTAGTATCAGTCTCAGTAAAAGAACTCAGATAGTTCATTAGAATATCAGGACTATCAGATACAGTCAACTCAGTTACAGTACGGAACTCAGCTAGTTCCACCAGTTTCAGACTCTCAGTTACAGTCAGTTATGTTGTCAGTTATTAGTATCATGTTATGACAGTTTTAGTCTCGTAATCATGTATGTATTCTCACGTTCATATTAGTCAGTTAATATAGTTCATGTATATGAACCCTTTGCATATAGCTTACCTTATTTATATACTCTGTACATGTCATGCCAGTGAACATAATCTCAATTTGAACTTTTAGTTTAATCTTCTTCTTTCTTATTTTTTGAATATGCATCCCAAAATAAAGAGTGTGAATCAGACAGCCCCTTATCCCGAATATCCTTTGGGCAAGCATGTTTCCCATGCAGAGTTCAGAGATGCATTTACTGCTCTTGTGCAGTCAGTCATTGCTTATAATGAGCGTCCAGCTATCGTTCCGACCAACCCAGTGGCTAACTCTGCTGCAGCCAGGATTCGGGACTTCACCCGAATAAATCCTCCATCCTTCATAGGGTCTAAGTCCGATGAGGATCTACAGGAATTCCTTGACCAGGTTTCGAAGGTCACGAATATCATTGGGGTTATTTCTTGTTAGAGTGCTGATTTAGCCGCATACCAGTTACAGGATGTAGCTCATACTTGGTACAAATAATGGAAGTTAGAGAGGTTAGGAGATGTAGGTCCGATTAAGTGGGAGGAATTTGTCACGACTTTCTCAGACAAATTCTTTCCCCAAGAGCTGAGGGAGGCAAAATTTCTCGAGTTCATCAACCTCAGGAAGGAAAGCATGATGGTGAAAGAGTATTCCCTAAATTTTACTCAATTAGATAGATACACTCCTCATGTGGTGGCAAACAGCCGATCTAGAATGAGAAAGTTCATTTCAGGAGTGAACAATAATTTGATGAATGAGTGTAGGTCTGCTATGCTAAATAGCGACATGACCATATCCAGAATCATGACTTATGCTCAGCAGATCGAGGAGCATAAGATCAAGATGAGAGAGAAGCAGAGTAATAAAGCTAGGATAGGTAGCTTTAATTTTAGACAAGCCAAATCAGAAGGAGGAAACTATTCACAGTTTTATCCTAAATCATCAGATCCAGTTCCTTCTTTATCTAGTACTCCAGATCCTAAGTTCAGAGAGGAAAACAGAGATAGCGCCAGGCTCTAAGGCACAGGGCAATGTTAGCAGTGCCAGAACCAATCCCCTTTATCAGACTTGTGGTAAGAACCACAAAGGTGTTTGCAGGGCTAGTAGCTTTGTTTGTTTTGGTTGTGGAAAGCCAGGCCATAGGGTTAAGAATTGTCCTTAGTCAGGTCAGCAGAGTTATCTTCGTTATTCAGCTCAGTCAGGTTGCCCAAACCAGCACGGTGCCACCTCCAGTGCTACTATTGGGCAGTGCCCAAATTGTCTTTATGCTCTTCAGACTCGACAGGATCAGGAAAATTCTCCTGATATGGTTACTGGTACGTTACAGATCTTTCATGTTCATGTTTATTCCTTGCTAGATCTAGGAGCTTCTTTTTCTTTTATTACTCCTTACATAGAAGCCAATTTCAGATCAGTCCCAAGATTTTAGCAGAGCCATTCTCAGTCTCCACCCCAATGGGTAAATCCATCATAGCCAGACGGGTATATAAGAATCGTCCGGTTATGATATTTCAGAAGGTCACCTTAACAGATTTAGTCGAATTAGAGATGACGGATTTTGATGTCATTCTCGGCATAGATTGTCCTCATTTATGCTATGCCATGGTCGACTACATAAATAGAATAGTTCAGTTCCAGTTTCCAAATGAACCCATCCTTAAATAGAAGGGTGGTACTTCATCTTTTAGGGGTCAACTTGTTTCTTACCTTTGGGCTAGGAAAATAATATCTAAGGGATGTATTTATCATCTCGTTCATGTCAAGGATTCTAGTACCGAGACTCCCAGCCTTGATTCAGTCCCCATTGTGAATGAATATTCGGATGTCTTTCCGAAAGATCTTCCAGGAATTTCTCCTAAAAGGGAAATAGACTTTGGCATAGATCTTCTTCCAGATACTCAGCTTATATCTATTCTGCCATACAGAATAGAACCAGTAGAGCTCAGTAATTTAAAGCATCAATTCAAGGATCTCTTAGACAAGGAATTCATAAGACCGAGTGTGTCTCTGTGGGGTGCACCAGTCTTATTCGTATGGAAGAAAGACGGTTCTCTTAGAATGTGCATAGATTAACATAAGCTCAACAAATTTATAGTCAAGAACAAGTATCCTCTTCCCATAATCGATGAATTATTCGACCAACTTCAGGGTGCCAGTTATTTCTCCAAGATAGACCTCAGATGCGGATATCATCAGCTCCGAGTTAGGGAATGTGACATCCCAAAGACAGCTTTTCATACTTGGTATAGTCACTTTGAATTCGTAGTTATGTACTTTGGTCTTACCAATTCCCTTGCAACATTCATGGACTTGATGAACCGTGTGTTCAAGCAGTCTTGGTCATGTTCGTCATAGTCTTTATAGATGATATTCTGGCCTATTCCCACACTGAGCACAATCATGCAAACTATCTCAGAATAGTACTTTAGACTCTCAGATATCATCAGCTATTCTCCAAATTTAGTGAGTTTTGGCTAATGTCAGTAGAATTCCTTTGCCATATCATTTCGGGTGATGGAATTAGAGTAGATCCTCAAATGATTGAAGCGTTAAGTAACTGGCCTCGCCCTGTCTCTCTATCAGATATCAGGAGTTTCTTGGGTTTGGCTGGCTATTACAGATGGTTTGTTGAAGGATTTTCTTCTATTTTATCCTCTATGTCCAGATTGACATAGAAAAATGTCAAGTTCCAGTGGTCAGATTCATGCGAGAAGAGTTTTCAGAAGTTGAGGACTCGACTCACCTCAGCTTCAGTTTTAGCACTTTTTGATGGTTCTGATGGGTTTGTAGTATACTGTGATGCATCCAGAGTAGGTTTGGGTTTTGTCCTCATGCAGTATGGTAAGGTGATATCCTACACCTCAAGATAGTTAAAGCCCCATAAAAAGAATTATCTGACTCATGATCTTGAGTTAGAAGCCATAGTATTTTCCCTGAAGATTTGGAGGCATTATCTCTACAGAGTTCATGTAGTTGTCTTCATAGATCATAAGAGCCTTCAGTATGTCTTTTCTCAAAAAAGATCTCAATCTTCATCAGAGAAGGTGGTTAGAGCTCTTGAAGGATTATAAAATGAGTGTTCTTTACCATCCGGGCAAAGTGAATGTTGTGGCTAATGCTCTCAGTAGACTGTCTATGGATAGTGTTACTCATGTTTAGGATAGTAAGAAAAATTTAGTTCAAGGAGTCCATCAGCTTACCAGACTAGGTGTTCACATAGTCGATTCTTCAGAAGGTGGTATTTATGTCCAGGATAGTTCAGAATGATCTCTAGTTTCCAAGGTGAAAGAAAAGCAAGATAGAGATTCCAACTTAGTTAAGTTGAAAGAGTCAGTCAAGGATCAGAAAGTAAAGATTTTCTCCCAAGGAGGAGATGGTGTTCTTCATTGTCAGGGTCATCTTTGTGTTCCAGGTGTAGATGACTTGAGGCAGCGAATTCTTGCTGAAGCGCATGGTACATGCTACTCTATTCATCCAAGGGCAACTAAGATGTATCACGACTTGTGGGAGATCTATTGGTGGAGTCAGATGAAGAAAGATATTACAGAGTTTATGGATAAGTTCTCTACATGTCAGTAGGTTAAGATAGAGCATCAGAAGCCTAGTGGTCCTATACAGGAGTTTATTACTCCTACCTGGAAGTGGGAAGAAGTAAATATGGACTTCGTGATGGGTTTTCCTCGTACTCGTCATCAGCATGATTCATTTTAGGTCATTGTAGACAGGATGACCAAATCATCTCATTTTCTTCTAGTCCTCACCTCATATTCAGTTGAGGATTACGCCAAACTCTATATCAGAGAATTGGTCAGGTTACATGGTATTATTTTATCTATTATCTTCGATAGGGGTACCCAGTTCACCTCTCACTTTTGGAAAGCTTTCCAAAAGGGTCTTGGAACCCAAGTCCATCTTAGTACAACGTTTCATCCACAGACAGATGGTCAAGCAGAAAGGACCATTCAGACTCTAGAAGATATACTAAGGGTGTGTGCCATTGATATTAAGGGAAGTTGGGATGACTACTTTCCTTTAATAGAGTTTGCATTCAACAAGAGTTATCACTCGAGTATTCATATAGCTCCATTCAAAGCTCTCTATGGTAGGAGATGCAGATCTCCTGTTGGTTGGTTCGAAGTTAGTGAGGCCTTAGTCATATGGCCTAATTTAGTATTCGACGTATTAGAGAAAGTTCAGTTGATTAGAGGAAGACTCCAGGATTCTCAGATCCAACAGAAGTCTTATGCAGATATTCGTAGAAAGGATCTCGAGATTGAGATTAGTGACGTTGTCTATCTCAAGATCTCTCCCATGAAGAGAGTGAAGAGATTCGGTAAAAAGGGAAAGCTTAGTCCCTGATATGTCGATCCCTTCAAAATTCTCAGTCGCTTTGGAAAAGTAGCTTATGAGCTTGAACTGCCTTTAGATTTAGCCGCAGTTCATCCAGTCTTCCATGTCTCTTTTCTTAAGAAGTGTAACGCCCCGCATTTTGGGATACAATATAGACCATGATTCCGATGTGTTGATAAATCCCAAAGACATAAAATCCTATGCCAATATGGCATGTTAATTATTTGTGTAGCATGTGAATCCATTCAAGCTTGAATTTAGACAAAGGAGGTCCTTCAACTCAAGGACGAGTTGAAACTATTTCGATCGACTAAGTTTTAGTGGTCGTTGTAAATTGTGTCAGCTTCCATTGACCATAACTCTCTGTATATGTTGAATTAGGAATCCTACTTTGTGTCAAATGATAGGTCTTCTAGTTAGCTTTCCAACGATACCAATTTTTCTAAAATCCGACACCCGAGAAAGAAGTTATGGCCTTTCAAAGTGATATGCGTCGCCTAACCAATCGCCCATGGCCATTGGAAAGCATAGGCTATAGCCTAGGTGGCTCCTATGTAAGCATAGGCGATAGCCTAGGTGGATCCTATGTAAACATAGGCAATGGGATGGGCGGCGCCTATGTAAAGAATTCAAGTGACTTAAACACTCTGTTTTTGGGGCAAAATGGTCCTTTTCCACCCTTACTTAGCCCTAAAACACAAAATTCAGTTCCAAGGACCCCAAAATACACCTTCATTCATCAAAAGTGCTCAAAGATTCTCCTTAGGTTTTCAAAATTAAAAAAAAACCCAAGAAACTCAAGATTCAATCGGGGTTTTAAGAACTAATTACATATTTGGAATCCTCTCAGCGTAGGCTTCAAGAAGCATCTAATATTCATAGTAATCGAGGTACGTGGGGTTATCCAAAAATCTCATGGGTGTAGTTTTTATGAACATGCATGCTTTTAAATGGTGGTTTTCAATAAAATGCTAATAACTTGCTTTCAATATGATTTCTAAGTCATTTTTTTATGTCATGGGAATTGTTTGCCTATATACTTCAATGGTTGAAACCATGCATATGTGATTTGAGATTTTCCATAGAAGTTTGATAAATATGAATGATAAATTGCTTTCAAATTCCAATGATAATGTCTTGATACCTCATATCATATTGTGACCAACAAAAAAGAGCATGAATTTGAAATAATTATTGTTCACCACTTGTAAATGATGAAGCACCTTGGTTTTTACATGATTATGCATATGTGGATGTGATATTGATAACTTGCAAGTTGGGTATGACGATACCCTACAGAATATGATATGTGATTGAATTAGATGAAATTCGAATGCATTGATTTTACATTAGATATGTGGATGCCTGAAGAAGGCATTTGAGTGTAAGGGCTCATCGCTGGAAAATGTTTTTGCCGACACAGAAATTTGGTACCAGGCTAAGTGATCTTGTGTACTTGACTTTATGTCATTCCTAATAGGGACTATAGGTAGGAGCCCAGCTAAGTGATCTTGGGCACTACCACTGGGTCGAGACACCATGCTTCGTGGTCTTGTGTGTCTCTCCCTCACTTATACTCTAATCTCGACGGCAATCAAGGTTAGACAGTTGATGTAAATTATGTAGGGTATTCTACCTAACTCAGTTGCATTTCATTGTTGTTGAGAAACTATTGCATTACACCCATGTGTTTTCAAATTATTTGATACGAAATTGCTTTATAATGGCTCTCAACTATATTTTGTAAAAATATTATGTTCTATTTTGATATCTCTATGTGCTAGTACTTTTGTGCTGACCCTTTCCTCTCTCCAACCTCTCAGGTTCAGAGGCCCAGTCTAGGGGTCAAGAGAATTAGTAGATCATTCAGACAGAGTTACAGAGACAAGTGGTGAGACTTCTATGTTTTGGAAGGTCTTATGTCCTGCAGTCCTTTAGCTTATATTTAGTTTTTGGATTTACTGGGGGCCTTGTCCAGTTTATATAAAGTTACTTGACTCAGTTATTTGTTAGAGATTTTTGCAGACAGTTGTTTAGAGGTTGATTGATGTTGGGGGAACCTTATTTCCCTGTTATTGTTTCTTTTCATATTTATGACCATGTTTCCAAATTATTGTGTTTCTGTCGCATTACTTTGATCATATGAATTAGGTGCATGATTACCAGACAGATAGGGGTGTTTTGGGCCTCCATGGTTCGAAATACTCATCACGGCCAGGCCCTAGTTTGGGTCATGACAAACTTTGTATCAGAGCATGGTTCATGGTCCTAGGGTGTCTACGAAATTGCATCTAGTAGTGTCCTGTTTATGGGTGTGTAGCGCTCCACACTTATAAGCAGGAGGCTGCTAGGCGTTTAGGAAATGTTTCCCTTCTTTGTGATTTAGTTCGTGCTTTAGAGTCTGAACTGTCCCCTAATCAATGATCACTTTGTTTCAAAAACACAGTTATGCCTCCATATCGTATCATCGATAAAAATGCTCAGGCAGATGAGGTTCATCCCACCCATGGGATGCGGACCTATAACAGGGCTCACACTCCAAAATTTGTCCTACTCCAGGAGTCCCTCTAGTCCCGACCAGTCCACCTCGAGCTTGTCGGACTAATTTCAACCGTCCCCCAAATGCTCATGGAGATATTTCAAATGCAAAATTCAGACGTTCTATTCATATGTTGACACAGTTGGTAGCTAACCACACTTAATAATTGGAAGATATTGGGTCTGAATCTATTATGTTTGAGGCTACTAGAGTTGGACATTTCATGAAGATGAACCCACCTAGGTTTACTGGAACCAAGGTGGAGGAAGATCCACAAGTGTTCGTGGATGAGATGGAAAAGATCTGTAAGGTGATGTATGTGGATGAGGTTGAAGGGGTGGAACTAGTAACCTATCAGCTCAAGGACGTTGCAAATCAGTGGTATGCTGACTGGGAAGATGCAAAAGGTGAGAGTGCTGAGCCCACAGTTTGGGGCAAATTTTTGGAAGCTTTCCTTGATCAATTCTTTCCTCTAGAGTTGAGGGAGACCAAAGCAGAATAGTTTATGAATCTGAAGCAGGGCAGTATGAGTGTCTAGGAATACATTTTGAAGTTTAATAAACTAGCCCGCTATGTACCAGAGTTGACCAGTAATATGAGAGCCCGGATGAGGAAATTTGCATTTAGCCTTACTGATAACCTGGTACTTGAGTGCTAGGAGGCTATGTTGAATAAGGAGTTAGACTTTGCTCGAATGACCGTTCATATACAGCAGGTGGAAGAGAAGAAGAAAAAGATTGCTGAATCTAGAGAGAAAGACAGACAGACTAAGAGAGCTAGATCTGTGGACTAGCACCAGAGTCAGCTATAGAGTAGTAACTGGGGTAATAAGTGGTCAAAGAAGAAGAAGTTTTAGAATAATGCACAGTCAGCAGCCAGCGCCCCAGTACCCAGACCACTGATAGATGGAAAAACTTAGAGTTTTTGGACTCCTCATGGATCCAAAGCTCTAGATACACAGTCTTAGGGCAGTGTGGCCCAGCAGCATCGTACTTATCCGCAATGTGAGGTTTGTGGAAGGAATCATCTAGGGAAGTGTTGGTTTGAGGGGAGAAACTGCTATACTTGTGGCAAAGTGGGTCACCTTTAGAGAAATTGTCGTTCTACTAGAGGAAATGCGGGGGGTAGAGGGGGACTAAGTCCCAAGTTGCCTCCACAACTCCTCTTCCTAAGGGTGCCCCTTCAGCTATCGGGAGCGGTTGGAACCGGTTATATTCTTTGACTAACCACCAGGAGGCGAAAGCTTTACCAGATATTGTCACCGGTATGCTATGAATCTTCTCTCGTGATGTTTACGTATTGCTTGATCTCGGGTCTACTTTATATTATGTGACCCCTTATGTGGCTTTTGGTTTTGGGTTTGAGCCCGAAGTTATTGTAGAACCTTTCTCTGTTTCTATTCCTGTAGGTGATTCTGTTGTTGCTAGAAGGGTGTATAGAAATTGTGTCGTATCTATTTATAGTACGGAAACTGTGGCAGACCTTATAGAACTTGATATGATAGATTTTGATGCCATCCTTGGGATAGACTGGCTCCATTCGTGTTATGCCACCCTTGATTGCAGAACCCGAAAGGTCTCATTTTATTTTTTGAATGAGACACCAATTGTATGGGCAGGGAGTTCTGTGGAACCTAGAGGTCACTTTATCTCTTATCTTAGAGCCCAAAAGCTTATCTTCAAAGGTTGTATGTATCATCTAATCCGAGAAAAAGATTTAAAAGTTGAAAATCTTTCTCTACAGTCAGTCCCTATAGTGAATGAATTCCCAGAAGTCTTTCCCAAAGATCTCCCAAGGATACCCCTGATAGGGAGATAGATTTTGGCATTGATGTGTTGCCAGACACTCATCCTATTTCTATTTCGCCATATAGAATGCTCCCGCGGAACTAAAGGAGTTAAAGGAACAGCTTCCAGACCTCCTACACAAAGATTTTATTCGTCCTAGTGTTTCCCTATGGGGTGCACCCATGCTCTTCATACGAAAGAAGGATGGGTCCCTTCGAATGTGCATAGACTATCGTCAGTTGAATAAGGTCAAGATTAAAAATAAATATCCTCTTCCTAGGATTGACAACCTTTTTTACCAGCTTCAGGGTGCCAAGATTTTTTCAAAAATAGACCTTTGTTCGGGTTATCATCAGTTGAAAGTTAGGGAGTCAGTCATACCCAAGACAGCCTTTCGAACCCGATATGGTCATTACAAATTTCTAGTTATGTCCTTCGGGTTGACTAATGCCCCTGCATCCTTCATGGATCTTATGAATAGAGTGTTCCATCAGTTTCTTGACTTGTTCTTCATTGTATTTATTGATGATATTCTGATCTATTCTAAGAGTAAAGAGGACCACGCCAATCACCTCTGAATTATTCTTTAGACCCTTAAGGATCATCAGTTGTATGCCAAATTTTCTAAGTGTGAATTCTGGTTAGATGCTATTGACTTCCTTGGGCATATTGTGTCCAGTGAAGGGATAAGAATGGATCCCCAAAAAGTTAAAGCAGTGAGAAAATTGCCCAGACCCACGACTCCAACCGATATTCGGAGCTTCTTGGGTTTGGTGGGGTATTACAGAAGGTTCGTAGAGAGTTTTTCTTTCATAGCTACTCCGCTTACTAAACTGGCTCAAAAAAAAGATGAAGTTTGTGTGGTCTGACTTATGTGAAAACAGTGTTGACAAGTTGAAGGACAAGCTGACTACTATTTCTGTTTTGACCCTTCCCGAGGGTGTAGATGATTTTGTGGTTAATTGTGATGCGTCCGATGTAGGAATTGGTTGTGTATTGATCCAGCGTGGTAAGGTGATACCTTATGCATCTAGGCAGTTAAAGGTGCATGAGCATAATTACCCCACTCATGACTTGGAGATAGCAGCCGTGGTGTTTGCACTTAGAATCTGAAGGCACTATCTTTATGGAGTGCATGTGGATATTTATATTGACCATAAGAGTTTGCAGTATGTTTTCACGTAGAAAGAATTGAACCTCAGACAGAGGCGTTGGATGGAGCTTTTGAAAGACTATAATATAAGCCTTTCTCATGTAGAAGAAGGAAAGAAAGAGATGGTGAAGGATATTTACCGCCTTGCAAATCTGGGAGTACGACTCTTAGATTCCAAAGATGGAGGGGTGATTGTTCATGAGTTAGCTAAGTCATCCCTTTGTGCTGAAGTTAAGGAGAAGTAGGTTGAAGATCCCACCTTGATGCAAATCAAGAAAGATGTGGGTCAACAAAAGGTTATGTCATTTGAAATTGGTGGTGATGGTATTCTAAGATTTCTAGGTAGGTTGTGCGTTCCTAATATTGATGGGCTACGGGAAAGAATCCTTAATGAGGCGCACACTTCGAGGTATTTCATTCACCCAGGATCTACTAAGATGTACCATGATCTGAAAACTTTGTATTGGTGGAATAACATGAAATGTGATATAGCTAATTTTGTGTCCAAGTGTTTGAACTTACAACAAGTGAAGTTAGAAAACATGAGGCCAGGTGGTACTTCCCAAGAGATAGCCCTGCCTTTATGGTAGTGGGAGATGATAAACATGGACTTCATTACAGGACTCCGAGATCCCTAAACCAGTATGATTCTATATGGGTAATTGTAGATCGGTTGACAAAGTCAGCCCACTTTTTTCCTGTGAGGACTAATTATTTGGGAGAGGGTTATGCTAAGACTTACATTGACGAGATAGTTTGGTTGCATAGGGCAGCAGCGTCCATTATATCCGATAGAGGTACGCAGTTTTCATCTCAATTATGGAGATCTTTTCAGAAGGGTTTAGGTACACAAGTGAATTTGAGCACAGCTTTTCACCCTCAGATAGATGAGCAAGATGAGCGTACCATTTAGACCCTCGAGGATATATTGACGGCATGCGACATTGATTTCAAAGGTAGTTGGGTAGATCATCTGCCACTGGTTGAATTCGCTTACAATAATAGTTACCATGCCAACATCAAGATGGCTCCTTTTGAGGCTTTGTATGAGAGGAGATGTAGGTCTTCAATAGGATGGTATGAAGTGGGTGAGACTCAGTTGTATGGGCCTGATCTTGTTCATCAGGCGATGGAGAAAGTGAAGATCATTAGAAAATGACTCAAGACTGCTCAGAGTCGTCAGAAGTCCTATGCCGATGTTCGAAGAAGAGAACTAGAGTTTGAAGTTGGTGATTGGGTGTTTCTCAAGGTTTCTCCTTTCATAGGAGAAACCTTG